>NC_142933.1:63555127-63667627 GCF_046866305.1 Octopus bimaculoides
CTCTGTCTCTATTTAGAACCTGCTAGACAATGCTGGTGGCAAAACCAAACATCGATCTTCCAGTTTGTTCTCTTGGTAGGTAATAGATTGAGCGTAATATAAGTATACCGAATAAATAGGAAAGGAATAAACTGAGAGATATCATTTTAAGTCTTGAATCATATAATTATCCGGTTTATTATTTACTGTTGGCTGCTCCTAATGAAGGCTTTACGAAGGCTACAGTTACTTGAGCTAGCATACATTATATGCAAACACCACTGGAGTGTATGATTAAGAAGTTTACTTTGCAGTTAATTTATCCGAACATAATCTCAATGCAGTACTTATAACACATTACGGAGGGGAGCTAAAACAGTGATAAATGAAAATGCCATGTTATCAATTCGAATATGCTTGATGAAAGTTCAAACTGGGGAACAAACTACTCACTGCGATTTGTTATGGAGAATATATCTCGCGAGTTGACAAATGGTGTGGATACACCTAGATCGCAGCGCCATCTACCTAGACTGTGAAATGTTAACATATCTAAGTACAAACATTTCGTAGTACCGCCTGCTTAGTTTCTGTGACCGATGAGGAGACAACTGCTCCGAAATGTTAACATCTCGTAGTAGCTTGTGCTGCGAGCTGATCTAGGTATACACACACCATTTGTCAACAAGTGAGATATATTCTCCGTGACAAAACACTGAGTAGCTTGTTCCCCAGTTCGAACGTGCATCAAGCATATTTGGACTGATAATAACATTGAATTATAACACATTGAGCGAGCAACCAACAAATAAATACTAGCACGAACACTAGCAACGGGACAGCCTGGAAATCTTTGAGCAGTCGATACTCCACCCAATAGAAATAACTGCTAAATCTCACGTATAACACAACCCACCTTATTAACAAAATGTAAATACACATTGATTGATGTAGTCCAATATACACTATGTTTGGTAAAAACGACGGAACGGCTTTGATCCCGAGCTACAATGCCTTTCATCACTGGTTCGATCCATCAGGATTGACTTAGGGTTAAAAAAACAACAACAACCGTATAGCTGCAGTAAAGAAATGAATCCGAAATACACCATTTTTCGACTGCAAACGTTGGCAAACCAATAGTAGATTTCCCTGATCACCTCTGCTGCAAAGAAGTCATGTGTTTCAGTTGAACACTATCCACACAGCAAAGATAAATAAACAACCTACATCAAGCCAAAGAGAGATTTTGTACACTGGAGATTGCTCAAGGTCAACATTTCACCAGCTTTTAAATTTGAAATCCGCTGACGAAGCCTCAAAAGCCGATATGATAAAGAAAAAACAAAAATGAGACAGTTTAATCCTGAAGACCAAAACAGTAATCTAATATTAAGTTGAATACCTTTGGTTTTAGGAAATGGAACATTCAGTATACTTGTCCTCCCTCCACTGTAGTTCTGAAAAGGCTCCTCTTTCTTTACATTGCATCATAACTCGACCAGCTAAAAAACAGCAGTTGCATTTTCTTAAATCACACCAAGCGTCATATAAAAAAAGTAACAAGTGCACACTGAGCAATGCCGAAAAAATACAAAAAGGCTGGAATGTCTGTGATCATAAACAGGGCTGATCTGCAGTTAATCGACAAGAAACAGGCGTCCTATCTAGGTTGGGAGGTTTATGTCATCCAATGAAAGCCATGGAACCAGTTTTGAGCACCACCCTAAAGAGCTGGTTGGGAATATTTACAGTTAAAGGATATCATCAGACTCGTAATAAATGTATTAAAAATTTTGAACCAAGTTTAATTTAGCAATGAAATTCCTGAAGTTTCAAATGTCGTCCAGAAAATTAAGTCTGAGAAATATTTTTGACTCAATCTTTCATTACTATTTAAATATTTTCTTAATTTCTTTTTTAATAAAAACAAATCTATATAGAACATTTATATTTCTAAGTAAAAAAAAGTTAAGACCAAAAATATTTATTTAAAATTAAAACAATATACAAGGGAAACGTATTTTATCACTATTTATTTTATAAGGAAAGGTTAGAATTTGTAGGAAAAAAAAAACCCACCCAGAAAACAAACAAAAGTAATTTTTCTCATAACTACTTTCCATAGTTTGCTTGCAAAAAACCTTCATGGAAAAATAATCTCACTTGAAATTACATGTAAATAATACGATTGTGTAAATGTGTATTTCTTATTCATTAACTCGTGTGGTACCCGTTAAAAATGACGGTGCTTATTTCCAACTCCTTTCAATAATTTTTACATACATACATACATACATACATACATACATACATACATACATACATACAAACATATACATCCCCTCTAATTTATTTCTCTTCTTTCAGTTTTGCTATGTTTTCTACCTATATGTTTTCTACCCTGCCTAAGTCTCTCAACTGCTGGAGTGAAAGTGGGACAACTGCTGTGTTAATGATAACTTTTGAAGAAGAAATACGTTTTTACAGCTGTCCTCTTTTCTCTAATCAATCTATCTTTTCCTTAATGCCATATCAATTTCGGCGAATTCTTGGTTCTTGAGATTATGTTGTCTTTCATTTGGAGTTGGTCACCATTGCCACGAGGTTATTGTTTACTGTTCTTTCAAAGTAATGATAATTTTTATCATTCAAAAATTTATTATTTATGATTTTTGATATAATACTATTCCTCTCTTTCATCATCCATAATCCATATTGACGACACTGGCCAATCTAAGTTGCTTCTCTTAGCTCATTTTTCTTTAAATATTATAGAAATATGTATGTGTTTGTGTGTGTGTGTGTGTATGTGTATGTGTATGTTTGTGTTTGTGTGTGTATGTGAAAGTATTTATGCTTATGATTGTCCCACACTACCGTTTGACGACCGCTGTTGGTGTGTTTACGTCCCCGTAGCCTAGCGGTACGGCAAAGAAACTGATAGAATAAGTTACAGGCTTCAAAATGTACATGCGACAAAAAATCCTGCAAGGTGATGCCTAGTATGGCAGCATTCTAATGACTAAAACAACTGAGATACATATACACACATACATACATACGTACATACATACATTCACACACACACACACACACACACACACACACACACACACACACACACACACACACACACACACACACACACACACACACATATATATATACATATATATATATATACATATAAATATATATATGTATATATACATATGTACACACACACACACACACACACACACACACGTATATAGATCAGGTCATTAAAAATGAAATGTCCGATTTTCCTATGCACCAAGTTTGACAGTCGGTAACTCCAATGTTTTATCCTGACAATTCTTTGTTTTACAACATTCAAGAGTTACGTCATTACTTTTTGAAATGCAATTTATGGTGTCTGATTATATTGTGAATTTTCTCTTGTAAACCAATTTTTGTGAACCCATGGATAGATAAAAAAATTCGTGTTGTTTATGAATATGAGTTCCGTCGTGGAGCCAATGAATTCTCTGACAGCTTGAAACATCAATGAGGTGTTTGACGAAGATGTGGCGAATGAACGCACTGTACATCGTTGGTTTGAGAAGTTCCGGTCTGGTGACTTCATTCTTGAAAATCAGCCCCGTAGTAGACCTGAGGCCAAGGTGGATAATGATGAGCTGGAAACTGTAGTGGAAGCGGATACATCTCAAACTATGCATGAGTTAGAAGCAAGGTTTGATGTTTCGATTTCAACTGTATTGGATCATCTGAAACAAATCGGCAAGGTAGAGAATCTGGACAAGTGGATACCACATGAACTGAACGAGCATCAAACGACACGTCCTCTTGAAACTTGCATTCTTTGCTGTCACGGCATAAAAGTGAACCATTTTTGCTTCATATTGTTACGTGTGATGATAAATAGATTCTTTTCAACAATAGCAAGCATTCTGCATGGCGATTGGATGGAAACGAAGTGCCAAAACACAATCCAAAAAAGAATGTTCACTAAAAAAAACTAATGGTGTCTGTTTGGTGGTCCAGCGCTGGTGCCATCCACTACAGCTTCATGAGACCTGGTAAGTCAATTAACGCGGATGTATACATCAATAAGTTGGGTGAAATGATGAGAGAACTTTCTAGTAAATAACCGAGATTGGTCAATAGAGACAGGCCAATTCTCTTGCAAGACAATACTCGACCACATGCTGCACAAAGAACGCTAATCAAGTTACATGAACTTGATTTGGAAGTACTCTGTCATCCACCATAATCACTAGACCTTGCACTAACTGACTAACACGTTTTCCAGGCAATAAACAACTTTTTGCAAGGAAAAAAACTTCGAATCTGACGACGATGCAAAAAGAGCCTTTCTTGCTCTCCAGAATTATTCGCTACTGACATAAATAAGCTACCGATAAAATGGCAAAATTGTGTTGATAATTTAGGTTCATACTTTGATTAACCGCACTGCTTTTTGTTGAGATAAAGTAAAATACTTTCAATTCAAAATTGGACATTTCATTCTTAATGTACATATGTTTACATATAAATAGGTCCGACTTACACAAAATAGAAATGAGATTAAAGATTATCTTTAATTTCCTTTCTGACAACACCTCAAATGTAAAATTCTTTCCTGAAGACAGAGGCTGGCACTATCCGATGATGGAATCAATTTGCAATCATTATTTTGAACCACCAAGCCCCCAGAAACAGTTGTTGGACTCCTAAAACTCTTATTCATAGTGGGTATAGCCATAAACAATATAGCCGTATTGTATAAAGTTAAAATTTAGGGTTATCAAGAAGATTTAGCATTGAGGCGAAAGAACAAATTTACTATGAATTAATTAAATTATAATCTAAGCAGCTAACATCTTGATTTAAGTTTTCCTTTACCAAATCTCATGATATTGCTTCTAATAAATCTTGATAGTATTTTTATGACTATACCCACTATGATTTCTGTCAACTCCCTCAGCCCCATTCCTAACAGACACTGCTCCTTGTTCTCTCGGCCTTAGATATACAAAGATTTGATAAAACTAGTCTATAAATTAAAACTGACCCCATAAAACAGTGACAAGCAAAATCTGTAACAAGTCTTTCTTCTTGATACCTTAGTAGCTTCTAAGTTGAAGTGAAGGCATCATGTTCTTTGTCTATCTTCTTACCTTCTTGGAGATTTTAAGTAAAATTATACTAATGTGTCCATTTGTTTTAATTTAATTAAATTCTGTCTTTATGCAGCTGAAGATTGCTCTGCATTTAAATTGGTGTAATGATTGCATTGTTCAATTAAATGGAGTTGCTTGAAACGATCGTACTGCATTACCTCTAGATATCCTTGTTGCTTATTTTGGTTTTAATCACCTTATTTTGAAATTGTATGGATAATACTGTACTAAATTCTGGTGCTTCAACGTAAATACCATATTCATCTGAATCTCTCTCTCTCTCTCTCTCTCTCTACATATATATATATATATATATATATATATATATATATATATATATATATATATATATATATATATATATACATATATATATATATATATATATACATATATATATATATATATATATATATATATATATATATATAGATAGATAGATAGATAGATAGATAGATAGATAGATAGATAGATAGATAGATAGATAGACAGATAGATAGACAGATAGATATAGATAGATATGTACATATATATATACACACATACATACATATATACACACATACATACATACATACATATATACACAGATACATACATACAAACATACATACATACATACATACATATTTATGAGTAGGGAGCAACTTTTCTTTCAAACTTTATACTGAAAATATGACAGCATTGGAATTAAATGTTTTTTCATATTTCCTTTTTAGTACCTTTTTAATTTTCAACATTAGTGTTTCCAAATTGATTCATCCTTTAACGCTTCAAACCATTCTTGATCTCATCCTCAGAATGAAGCGATGTTATTAGCAACGTGTTTTTAATACACTGTTTCGAACTTTTCGAAGGATCATAAGAATACCGTTATAATTTATACATTGTCAAAAGGCCAGATTTAAACATTATATAACAGTTAGACCTAGGTAGATTCATGATTTACTTTACGTCTTATATGCTGATAATTGGTTTGCATTTTTACTATTAGTAAATGTGGATCTTGTTCAAAACGGGGGCACCAGTTTTCATTAATGTTTTATGTAGTGTTTTTGGTACCGAAAGACTTTCAAACTTCGTATACTTATCTATTTTGTGTTCGGATTTATTTCATGTAAAAAATTGTCTTATTTCGATAATTTCAACCAATCACTGACAAGTATTCAGCTGTTTACAGTTACTCCTAAGCGGTGTAAAGCGTATTTAATCTCCATTACTTCTGACATTTTGCAGAGGCAACACACGTGTGTTCGTTTTCCCTAACCCTAACGCTAATTGACTTGCTCCTTCCCTCAAAAACCATACCTTGTGCCTATAATAGAAAGGTTTATTAGCTACTGCCAATATGCTTCAGCCATTTTCTGACAAGGAAATAATAATTTTATCACCGCCGCGAATCGTTTGTTTACGTAGTCAGCACTTAATTTTTACGGCTGAATGGACGTCAGTCATTGGTTGAAATTACAGAAATACGACAACTTTAACATGAAATAACTTGCGATATACGTTTTTTTGTTAAGAAGACTAAGAGAAAAAGATGTTTTATATGACACATTCTACCAGTGTCCTAAGTTTCAAAGTGTTTCGTTAAGAAAATACTGGTGCCCCCGTTTTGAACAAGATCCGTAAATGTTATAGAATTTTATCAGTATTACTATGATCCTCTGTGAGGTACGGCACGAATGAAATGCCATAATTACCGTCACTCCATTCTGATAATGAGACCGGGAAGGTCTTGAAACCCCAATGGATTAATGGATTTCGGAAAACTATTCTTTGAGACCAAACATTAAGGATTTATGAGGAAATTGAAAAACCCTTAATAACAAAATTTAACTGGAACATAGTCATGTCTCTAATATATAGCATACACGTGCACGCATGCACACACACACGCACACACACACACACACACACACACACACACACACACACACACACACACACACACACACACACAACACACACACATACAAAACATACACTTGTGCATGTATATACGGATGTGAATTTATTTATCCACATTTCCCCGCGAGCTAAACGATAATGCGAAAATCAAATTATCAGATCGCAACAGTTTTGAAATGAAGAGTAATCACTCTGTCTCTCTGTCTCTCTCTCTGTCTCTCTGTCTCTCTGTCTCTCTCTCCCTCTCTCTCCATCTTTCTCTCTCTCTCTCTCTCTCTCTCTCTCTCTCTCTCTCTCTCTCTCTCTCTCTCTCTCTCCCTTCCTCCCTTCCTCCCTTCCTAGCTTTCTTTCTGAGCTACTCGCTCTCTGCGTGTAGCAATGTACGTATTTGTGTGGGTGCGCGTGTGTATGTGTTGTGTGTGAATGCGTGTGTGGACGTATATACATACATACATGCATACATAGATACATATATATATATATATATATATATATATATATATATATATATACGTACGTATATATGCATATATATATTATATTATTATATATATATATATGTATGTATATATGTTTGTACGTGTATATTTCCGTGTATATATATATATATATATATATATATATATATATATATATATATATCGCTGCCACTATGTTTATATGTATGCTTGCATATTCAATAATGGCTAGAAGCAAAGATAGTGCGATTACATGCGTACATGCAGACACACATACATATATATATTCATACGTACATCTAAACGTATGTGTGTGTATCTTTATACATCATAACAGCACTAACTTAAAACGGTTAGTTTCTGCGCGTACACACACATATACGCAGTAATACCGACATACATGTGTCACGTGTGTTTACTGTCGTTTGAGAGCGTGTTCATTATATGTGTGACATTGCATATGTTAGAAATAAAGAAACAAAAAATATAGAAAAATATAGGCATGTGTATTTTCGGGTGTGTACATAAGATAAGTGAAGCAAACAGATGCAAAGTGAAGTAGAAAGATATGTCAGTGGAATAAATGACTCGTTGCTACCCATCATTCAAAATGTATTGCGACACTTAGTAAAGACAAATATTTTGTACACACTACAATATACGATAAGCATGTACGTATACACCATCATTGACATAGAGGTATTAAATGCGTTTACACACATATGTGCACCTATGTGTGTGTGTGTGTGTGTGTGTGTGTGTGTGTGTGTGTGTGTGTGTAAGAGTGAGATTCGATTAAGTAGTTTCGGGTAACACGGCTCTCTAACTAATACGGTACATAAATTGAAACAATCAGAAATCCAAGTATACATTAACAACGTGCAGATGTAGGTTAACAAAGATCAGAGCAATGCATTGGTAGTAATTGTTGTATGGCGGTTAGCTGCCATTAAATTTATAATTCTTCTCCTTCTTTGTCTTAATGCAATTGTCTCTATATGTATCAGCTCTAATGTTGGTTATTGCGGTTATGTACACCAAAATATGATGTATTATCTAACCTTGTTTACTGAAGATTAAACTTTTGGTGTTGATAAAGAAAAGGAAAGTGCTATCTCATGGTGATAAATTGGAAGTTATAAAACGACATCAATGTGGTCAGCAGCGCCCACAATTTTTCCACGGACCGGAGCATCACGAGCATAACCAAACTCAATAAAGAGCAGAAGATATAATTTAACTCTTATATATATAATATGTATACATAACGCAAAAAAACTCTGCTGATTGTAATAGTCAATAAAATAGAAATAAAATCAAAAACTTTATTCTTCTGTGCGGCCGGTATCAAATGATCTACAGTCCAGTACAGGTTCGTGAACTGGTAGTTTGAGACTCTAGAATGTGGTGACAGTAAAGGAAAAATAAGATGAGGCCTGGGAATACATTAACCAACAGAGCAGACAAATGTAAGACAGGTGACTATGTGGAGAAAAAGCAAATCGATATCAACTTTAATTTCGTAAACAAAGAATAAATAGAAGCAATATTATGACTTAAATAAAGAGTCTTTTGCCATTTTCGATGAAATTTACAACCAAAAAAAAAGAAATCCCTTTAAGCACCATGACTACTAAAATCTCTGCGATTGAAGAAGCTTAGCGAAATACAATGATATTCTAGCAAGAATCAAAGGACGATTTACTGCTAATTCTGGTTGGTTTTATTGATTCAAAGCTCGAACAGAAATTCTCTCTGATCGTTCAAGTGCCAGTAAATTTCAGTGCGTGAAATACCCAGATGTTACGAAGAAAAACACGCAGAACTATGTATTATATATTCATGGAACGGCCTTTTCTGGGAAAAAATACCTTAAAAAATCTTTCACCGAATGAAGAAAATTTGTATCACCCAATTCGACAGATCGCTTAATTCTAAAGGGAGAAAATACTGAAGGTGACATTTAAATTATTATCCATGTTTGTGTATCGCCTACAGAACCCAAGACTCTAACGGTTATAAGTAAGATCTCTACTAGCATTTTGGCGTTCTAACGAAAAAGAATGAATGATCAAAGTTTTCCTGAAAGATTGCCTGGCTAGAGTTATATATTGTAGACAAACGATCTTACTTACAGAGTTTTGTTAGTTTTAGACAATGTTTCTGGTCATCTCACAACCTTTAGTAAAACAATGAATAAATCGTATTTTTGTTCCTGAAATATATCCTTTTATAGCATATCAATCAACGAAAAGTCATTAATTTAAAGACTTATTTTTCAAAGAGGAAAATTTGCTTAAGCAATGAAAGCTAAAACGGAAGAAAATGCAATCTTCCTTGGTAGAATTTTGGAAACGGCTCAATCCAATCAAATAAAATTTTATATGGTAATACTATCAGACCTCGTGAGTGTCAACGTATTTTTTTTAGTCATTTGGATTAAACTGCATCATTGGCACTGGTTTGGTATTACGTATCACATATATATACATATGTGATAACATACATATACATATGTGACGACTGACATGAATGTATGTCTGTGTGTGTCTATCTAACTATATGTAAGTGAGGGCTGGCCAGTGTCAATACGAATAATTTTATTTTCATTTCCATTAAAGCAATATAACATTTCATAAAGATAATCTTTCTATTGTCAGCAAGACATTTTATACCACGACGACAACGACATCACATTTTTTACATGACTGTGTACCTGTCTGTGAGTGTATGTGTGTAAGTGTATGTGTGTAAGTGTATGAGTGCGTACATGTCTGATAAAGTGTGTGTCTTTCCGCGTTACGCATACATATACATATCTGTATGTGTAAAAAAATATCAACAAACCCGAAGACGGCACCAACAAAGCAATCTATTGCATGGACCTCAGTATCAAATCATGTTCACCAGTTACTTTCACCAACCACTTCATGTTATTCTGCAGCCACACCAGCAATCCAATATCAACCCTTTACTTTCTGTAACATTTCAACAGTTCGCATCCCCGTTACTGTCTCCCATTGCAGCCCATTTCCGGAATGTACCCATTTACGAATAATATCTCCACTGCACCTCCATTCACCTGACTGTTAACTATACGACGGATCGTGTTAGATGCATCACTGACCGCCTCAAAGACGCGTATATCCACTAAGAGCTTTACGGTGTGTTCAAAAATTACCTTCCATGACAGGTTAGGGCATCCATGTTGCTTGGTCAGATTAAACCTTCATTTACTCCACAAATATTTTGTCATCAATGCTGCACTTTCCCATATCACCTGTTTCAACATAGCTGTAATATATATATACAAACTATGCCATTTTAATTCCGAGCAACACCGGATATCTCTGCTAGTAATTAAATTTGATTAAATCAGAGTTAACTCAATTTATTGAAGCAAAAATATTAATTAAAATTACACAGTGAAAATGAAAAAAATTAACGTTAATGACAATTCTTGAAAAAGCAAGGAAGACAAATTCCAAATAAAATTAATTAAAAATTGAATGGTTTAATCCAGTGCTGAATAAGTTTGTCCTTTGGTATGTACACTAAATAATTTTTACAATGAAAATTTGTATATTCTTTCAGTCGTTATAAAGTTCTGCTAAGTATTCCTACGACTATGTTTCACTGAGGAGGTACAATAATATCGAAATATATGAGTTGTTACAGTACTAAACAAATAAGAGGCCCGTTGCTCGTTGTATATAGCAATTAAATTTTTTATTTACTTTGAGCTTCAGAGTTGTTTACCCGTACTTATTGTGAAAATAATTATCATCAACGCTAAAGAGACTAGATGAGCAAGAGAATTTACTTCTCAACCACTTGGTTCCGGGTTCAGTACCATTGCGTGGCACCTTGGGCAAGTACCTTCTGCTATAACTTCGGGCCGACAAAAGCCTAGTGAGTGGATTTGGTAGACAGGAACTGAAACAAGCTAGTCGTGTGTGTGTGTGTGTGTGTGTGTGTGTGTGTGTGTGTGTGTGTGTGTGTGTGTGTGCGTGCGTGCGTGTGTGCGTGCATGTGTGTATGTCTTGGTGTCTGTGTTTGTCTCCGTAACTTAGCGGTTCGGCAAAACAGTCCGATAGAATAAGTACCAGGCTTTAAAAATTAAGTAGTGGGACCGATTCATTCTATTAAAAGTTCTTCAAGGTTGTGCCTCAGTATGCAGTCTAATGACTGAAACAAATGAAAGTGTACACACACACACTCACACACACACACACACACACACACACACACACACACACACACACACACACACACACACACACACACACACACACACACACACAGATATATATATATATATATATATATGGAAAGAAGAAGTGTATTCACACGCAGGAAAAATATATAAGAAAATTTGTTTTGGAGTTTGAAAGTGCATCTGAATCTGCAGGTTTTTCAGATTCAGGTGCACTTTGAAATCCTCCAAACAATTTATATATATATATATATATATATATATATATATATATATATATATATATATATATATACATACATACATACATGCACACACACACACATACACACACACACATACACACAGGCACAGGAGTGGCTGTGTGGTAAGTAGCTTGTTTACTAACCACATGGTTCCGAGTTCAGTCCTACTGCGTGGCACCTTGGGCAAATGTCTTCTACTATAGCTTCGGGCCGACCAAAGCCTTGTGAGTAGATTTGGTAGACGGAAACTGAAAGAAGACCGTCGTATATATATATATATATATATATATATATATATATATATATATACATATATATATGTGTGTGTGTGTGTGTGTGTGTGTGTGTGTGTGTGTGTGTGTGTGTGTGTGTGTGTGTGTGTGTGTTTGTTTGTGCCTGTGTTTGTCCTCCTACCATCGCTTGACAACCGATGCTGGTGTGTTTACGTCCCCATAACTTAGCGGTTCGGGAAAAGACACCGATAGAATAAGTACTAGGCTTACAAAGAATAAGTCCTGAGGTCGATATGTTCGACTAAAGGCAGTGCTCCAGCATGGCCGCAGTCAAATGACTGGAACAAGTAAAAGAATAAAATATGTGTGTGTGTATGTTATGCATGCATGTATGTATGTATGTATGTATGTATGTATGTATGTATGTATGTATGTATGTGTATGTATGAAACTCTACTAACTAGCTGCCTCATTTAATTATTTGTGTTCACATTAGCAGTTCTCTAAATCATCCATAAACTTTTATGGAGTAGATATATATGCGCGTGGCGACGTAGTCCGGAATCTGGCGATTTGTGCCGACCCTTTTGATGATGCTTTCGGTCTAAAGCTGAAACTGTACTTTATAGGGATATCCCGATCGCCACTTTCCGGCCATTTACCGTCGCTGCCAGCATGTATACAATTTATGTGCGTTGACAGCAGCAACAGAGCCCTTCAGCTCTTATTTCTAGCAGTGTAGGTGTTCTTACACCCTCAGTCATATTTAATGACAATTATTATTTTTCCTTTTCGGTAAAACTCTGGTCACACTCTGCCTCGTTTAATTATATATGTAATCGATGCCTGTTATGGTGCAACGTCGGGATCACCAATTGTAACGGTTGGTATTCGTTGCAGTCAAGGGTCACCAATTGTAACGGCAAAATTTATTGCAACGGTATGTTGTAAGATGTGAAAGATGTACAAACTCGGCCGGGGTTTGTACATGATCTCATGTATGTAGAGAGATATGGTAATGTTACAGAGAAAAGAAAGTGAGTTAGTGAAAGTGAGAGAGTCGAGGGTAGTTGTCTCGCATAGTCGCTGATTGTAATTTTCTTTTCCCTCTGGCCGTTTGGTCTCTAGTGACTGCCTGCTTGTGGACATGACTCTAGTTGTCCGTTCACACTCACTAATGGTGACTTTGGCTTACGGAGTTCTTGTTTTTATAACTATCAAAACTAGCCAGAAGGACAGACATATTGTTGAGAAGAATGAATTTCGTTGGCGGTCTGTTATCTCTATTCTAGCTATTGGTGGCCTAGAAGAGGTGAGAAGGGTCAAGTGGTGAAGCCACTATTCTGCTTAGCGAAGGCATCTGGTAAATGTAACTGCTGTCACTCACAGAAAAACTATTTCTTTACCGTGAGAAAAGTGGTGTTGAAGTGTTAAGTGAAATTTGGCTATCGAGAATCGAATCCATGCTACGCCTGCATAAACCCACTACACACTTCGAACACACACACACACACACACACACACACACACACACACACACACACACACACACACACACACACACACACACTCACACACACACACACACTCACACATACATATATATATACATGTATGTATATATGTTTATATATATGTATGTGTATATATATATATATATATATATATATATATATATATATATATATATATATATATATGTATATACATACAGACAGAGAGATAGATAGATAGATAGATAGATAGATAGATAGATACCATACATAGACACGCACACATTCAAGATGTTCAAGGTGTCAAGGGTGAGATCGAACACGGAACCATATAGTTGCGAAACTATTATTTTATTTCTGCAGAATACTTCTTCGTTCATGTTGCTTGCCACATTATATCTATTAGTACTTTTTCCAATACTCTTCGAGAGATGTTCTCTTCTAGGTGAGAGATTGAAGATTGAACCTTTATATCCACAACAGGTAAAATAACTACAAAACAAAAAATATTAAATAAAAGATGATAAAAGATATGCTGTTTGTTCAATATTTGGTGTACTTTAGGAATAGCACCAGAAAACTTTGAAGAGATTCTCAATCGAAACTTTGTGTTAGCAACGCATCCAAAACGAGGTACAATGTCCGCAAAAATGATATCGTTAAAACATCTACACCGGAGAAACTAAATGGAACATTACTCTTGATTTACTTTTAGTTTACTTTCTGAACCCCAAATCGCAGACAAAAAAAAAAAAGAAAAGATTTCTGTTCACACTTCTGAGCAAACCACTTTTACCGACATAGAAGATCGTACACACACACACACAAACACACAAACGCAGAGTACACAAACAATACATACATACAGTACATACATACACATATTCTCTTTCTCTCTCTTTCTTTCTTTCTTTCTTTCTTTCTTTCTTTCTTTCTTTCTTTCATTCTCTCTCTTTCATACATACACATATACATATTATCGATGAGGAGGTAACACGTTAGTGGAGAATGTTCAGCATACTTAATACAAGTAAAGGAGGGTTTCACACATGTAATATACTGAAAGTAAAAAAAATACGACTTAATGAAATCATCTGAGTAATTAATATTTTTAAAAATCTCTCTTGGTTTGTTTTAAATCCAAAAACAGCAAAGAGGGGTTAGAATTCCACTAAGATCATTTAGTTTAAATTTTGGGGATAAATGCAGATTGAAGAGGGTCTGAACAAAATGGACGTTTCAATCTTCCACACACTATCTCTACGTATTCGCCCGACTTGTTGGCAACAAAAGCTAAATCTCACTCAAACCACATTTAAAATGAACATATGGATTATGTTATCTTGGAATGCATTATAATCTCAATAAAAGACGAGATGCTTACTATTATTACTATTGGAACGTCTTATCAAAGTTCTACTTGATCAGGGTTGACCTAGGTTAAGCAACAGTAAATCTCTCCCTCACTCTTTCTCACTTCGTCAGTCTGCATTTCTCGCTCACATACACCCCATCCTCTCCCATATATACGCACACACTCACTCTCGCAATACATACATTTTCTCTCCCCCACTTTCTCTTTTTTCTCTCTTTCACTTGCTCCCTCACACTTGCTCCCTCACACACACACACACACACACACACACACACACACACACACTCAACGCAATATTCGTTCACTCTTGCACATATACACGCTGTCTCACACAATTCTTTCCCTCTTATACACAATCTTGCACGCGCCTATCCACAGTCCCAAACACGCGCATTCAAACATAATACAGATTTACAAAATGTCACCCCAGTAAGACACCATTTAATCATTTATATGTCAAAGTCTCCCTTCCCAAAACACACCCAGAGACACACTCCATTAACTCAATATAACGACTGACCCATCTTTGAACTCTGTCATCTCCCTCTGTCGCTTCCTTCGATGTTACATACAATAACTTCTATTTGTCTGCTCTTGTTAATTAAATGTCAAACACGCCTTCCTTGACATAGCAAAGAACGTGACAGCCTCGGCTTTTCTTATATAGTCACATGATCTCAGACATATATATATATATATATATATATATATATATATATATATATATATATAGGATGAAATAACATGGGTGACATTCAATACATTTATCAAGGGTATAACGACATTAAACTACGTAAATGATGTCTAATCTCTTTATTAACTGATTGGTTTGTCGAGGTCTTTACATTTCAGTAGACTTCTCAATGAGTTCTCTGTGACGGCTTTGCGTGTCTGATATTTTATGGTGGTGGTGATGGTGGTAGAGGATGCGCGTTTGTTGTCCAGCTCCTCATGAAGTGTACGCACATGTATATAAGTGTAATTGGCGAGACGCTCTACTTTTGTAGTTTTGAGCGTCCTTGTATGCACATGCGTTCTGTATGCATGTATATGTGTGCGTGTGTGTGTGTGTGTGTGTGTATGCATATATATGTATGATGTATGTATATATGCATATATACATATGTGTGCGTGCTCACGCGTGTGTTTGTGTGTGTGTGTGTGTGTGTGTGTGTGTGAATAGGGATCTAAATGTTGGTTTGTTGGCTGGTTGATTTCTCTGTTAACGCTTTATAGAGGCCGGGAAAACTACAAAAAGAGAAACAGAGAGATAACGTAACGGGTGCAGAATGAGTGTATATACTAGGCTCAGAGGCAGACAATGAGTAAAGCAACGCTATGCACACACACTATGAGAGAGAAAGAAATCGTAGAATCAGAATCAAAAGAGGAGGAGGAAGAAGAGGAAGATGGGGAGGAAGAAGATGAGGAAGATGAGAAGGAGGAAGATGAGGAAGGTGAGGAAGAGGAGGAGAAGGAAGATGAGGAGGGGTAATAGGAGGAGGGAGAAGAAAAAGAAATAGAACAAAAATTCTTCCCTTGTTGATCTTATATTATAGAAGTACACACTCGCGCGCACACACACACACACACACACACACACACACACACAAACACACACACAAAACATCTATGGTTGTTTTAGAAAAGCTAAGGCGATGCTTTGCTTTAAGAACATAGCTGCATCTTCCTCATCTTCTTCCTCCTCATCTTCCTCCTCCTCTTCATCATCTTCCTCTTCCTCCTCCTCTTCCTCCTCCTCTTCCTCCTCCTCTTCCTCCTCCTCTTCCTCCTCCTCTTCCTCCTCCTCTTCCTCCTCCTCTTCCTCCTCTTCCTCCTCCTCTTCTGATTCTGATTCTATGATTTCTTCTCTCTCACAGTGAGCATAATCTCTACTATGGTACTGATACTCTTTTTTCCGACGGAGAACACTTAAACGGATACGCTTATGTGTGTGTGTACATATATATATATATATATATATATACATATATATATATATATATATATATATATATATATATATATATATATTAAACAGAGAGAGAGAGAGAGAGAGAGAGAAAGAGAGAGAGAGTTAGCGGTTATAGTAACCGACTAAGGGATTAAATATCCGTATATACTATCGGTATCCGTTACCTGTATTATCCCCGGCCATAGTTGTGCAGGCACACCATACACGTAGAGTGCAGATAACAGCAGGATAAACAAGAGTTTATCAGGAACCAATGCAAATAATTAGAAAATGGACAAAACCACAGATTAACCAACACATCAATTGGACCACATTTATAGCTTATTTGTTAATACAAAGTATGACATAACAAAATAGGAAACGTAATATATCTTACGGCCGTTACTGATCGGATTGCCAAAATGCAGTCTATAAGTAAATGAAAGAATAAAGTTCTTCATCTTCATAGGGCGTTCAAATTAAGGCAACGGATCTTCATCAGAGTGAAAAACAAGAGCATATAATATAAACAAAGGAAAGAAGGGAAAGGAAAGAAAACATGGCTTAGACAAATAGTCTAGAAGCCCAATATGTTAAGAGCCAAATGATTTACCATCACGGGCTACATGGTCGGTAGGTAAAAGAGTGTGTTTGTAATGGTCTTGGGAATACTACAATTTATTAACGGGCAGATGCAATTTGAAGGGAGGGGTCAGGATGTTTTAAAAAAGAAGTTATCGAGAAACTATATATAAGGAAAATACTGACATAATTTTCAAAGGGCAGTACCTATGCTAACGGAGTAAACTCAAGTAAAAGTAAACAATTATCGTAGGGTGCTAAATAAAAGATTTACTCAGAAATTAATACCGAGAGTCCCACCTATTGTCCACAGTGGGGTAAATATAAGTCCAGCGGTCTCTACAATTGGTCAGTTACAATTTGAACCGAGGTCACAAGTTAAAACCGTTACAAAGGATTTGTTTATAAAATAAACAAGAAAAGAAAAGAGAAAAAAAGATACGGGGGAGAAGTCAATGAACAGATAATGTGGGACCGTTTGCGTCCTTCAGCATCTTAACGTTATAACATGCATGAGGGAAGAATTAGGGGATATACGGAGTAGTGGTTAAGGAGAGGCAACTAATACTGGTAATTCAGCAGTTCAATGAAAACTGCTAGGGAATGAAATTGGGCTAAACCTTGTGTACAGCGCATTGTAGTAATAATTAGGTATATACAAGTATGCAAGAAAAATTCATCTTATAGGTGCTCTACAATGCACAAATAAAATGGCACTTACAATTGGGTGGATAATATTTAAAGCCAAGTCACATGATGAAATTATATCAATTAATGAAACTCACTAGTTGTCAATAGTGTCCTAAGTAAACTTCATTGCATTACATAGTTGTTAAAGTATATAGTTCCTATTCCTTGTATATAGTTTCTTAATAACTTCATTTTTTAAACATCCTGCATCCACCCCTTCAAATTGCATTTACCCGTTAATAAATTGTAGTATTCCCGACACCATTACTAGCACACTCTTTTACCTACCGACCATGTAGCCCCTGATGGTAAATTAAATTGCTCTTAACATATTAGCTTCTAGATTATCTGTCTTAGCCATGTTTTCTTTCCTTTTCCTTCTTCCTTTTGCTTATATTGTATGCTCTTGTTTTTCACTCTGATGCCCCATGAAGATGAAGAACTTTATTCTCGCATTTATTTATAGACTGCATTTTGGCAATCCGATCAGTAACGGCCGTAAGGTATGTTACATCACCTATTTTGTTATATCATGCTTTGTATTAACAAATAAGCTATAAATGTGGCCCAATCGATGTGTTGGTCAATCTGTGGTTTTCTCCATTTTCTAATTATATGCATATATATATATATATATATATATTAAATTATAAAAAAAACCCTCACATAATGTCAACGATTTCTTTCACAACAGCTTATAGTTATTAAAATAAAATATCTATAAAATAAACAAGTATGATTGCATGATAAATAAAATATATAATATATAAAATTTGAAAAATTGGAATTAAGTTAATCGTAAAAAAATATTAATTAATTATTTAATTAAATTTACGGCCATTTTTAAGCCTCGAGATATATCGTTTTGTTTACTTTCGGTTTCATAGATATTATTAAACGGAATTAATTCAAATATAATTTTCGGCTTTGACCTGTCTTCAGACATACATTTATGCGCAGGATTTAATAAAAAATATATAAGAAAGCATATAAAAATTTTGAAGAATTAGAAGTATCGCACAATTTCTCACTTGAGTGTTATAGGTAGTTTAGTCAAAATAAAAAAGCAGCACTGATAGAACACGAATAAATTTTTAGTTTCGAATTTTGGCACGAGGCCAGCAGTTTCAGGGGCAGGTGTAAGCCGATTACATCGACCACAGTGTTTGACTGGTACTTATCGACCCCCAAAAGGGTGAAGAGTAAAGTCGACCCCTCGGCAGAATTTGAACTTTGATCGTAAAGACAGATGAAATGCAGCTAAGCATTTTTCTCGGCGTGCTAACGATTCTGCCAACGTTCTGTAAGAGGTGGAAATTATTAAGAAAAGTAACAGCTTGAAAAAATTTCTCAGAACTATGTTCTTTTGCTGAAGAATCACCTGGGTCTTCTCTTATTGAAAAATAAACAGTAGAGCAGACAGTTGTTTAGTAATTAATCCCAAGTGGATTGCCGCTGCATCTTGTTTTGGACAGTCCAAAATTACTGCAACACTTTATCAGAAAAATTCTCTACACCTGACTCGATATCTTCTAAAACATCTTTCTTCAACATTTTCTGGTGCACTTCTTTTTATATCCTCCTCCTCCTCCTCCTCCTCCTCCTCCTCCTCCTCCTCCTCCTCCTCCTTGGAATTCAGTCCCTGTTGCGTGGATTCAGGTCGTCCATTGAAAGTTTTCTTTCCCTGCTTATTACTTATGGTTTCTTCGGTTACCTCCAAACCCATAGAATTGTCTAAGTATACAATTTCGTCAACTACAGGCTTTGTCTCAAACACTTCAAAGTCCAGTGACCAGACAACAAACGACAACACTCCCTAAGAAGAGTTCAAACACGTGGAAGAGAGCTCTTCTCATGATTATTGTGAGTAGATTTGGTAGACGTAAACTGAAAGAAGCGCGTCGTATATGTGCGCGCGCACGTGCGTGTATATGATTGTGGGAGTCTTTGTGTTTGTGCTTGTCCTCCGCTACTACTTGACGTGAGGTGTTGGTTTGTTTACGTCCTCGTAACATAGCAGTTAGACAAAAATGCCCGAAAGAATAAGTAGCAAGTTAAAAAAAAGAAATACTAGGGTCGATTTCTTCGACTAAACACATCAAGCCGATACCCCTGCATGACCGCAACCCAATGAGTGAAACAAATAAAAGACAAAAATAAAAGATAAAATTAGCAAACGAAATCGTTTTGGAGTCGGTCCTGAATACAGTTTATTCAGAAATGTGCTCTCTCTTGCAAAATAGCAGAGTTGTTGTTCTGGAGGAGCGAGCTGATGGCTTTGTCAGTCTCCTGCAGTATTAGTTCCATAAGGTCAGAAGGCTCTGATGCAGCATTGTGCATAACAAGAAGAGCCTTCATTAGAAGATCCTTTTCCTTGAGATAGTCACATACAGATGCAAGCTATAGATAAATCCCTGATAAATCGTTGATATTTTCTTTTCCGTGTTAACAGTTTGATTTCTTTTTGGAGTTTGATTTAAGTTCAGAATTGTAAATTCACAATTTATGCCAGGTGGTATATAGCTAAGTTACATCCTTTTCTGAGTTCACATCAGGCTGTTGTTAACTGCAAGTTATTCTCTCGGTGTCGATAGAGTATTTATAATATATTGTGGTCGATTCTGTCATATATTGAGCTCCTTCAAATGTGTCCACTTGCATCAGTAAAAGAAATCAACATTTTTTGGTGTTTCTTTTTATTTAGCCTCTGGCCAACCCTGTTCGAACAGACCTGTGATGAAAATCTTTCCATCCCACCACTTTATTACTGCTTAGTCAGGAAAGAAATAACAACCTTTCTTTTTCCTCAAGGACTGCAAGACTGGTAACAGAATGGAAATTATTCTCAAACCAGAAACCTAAGCTGAATGCTTGCAACCGAGTGAACTCCGCTAAAAAGAACTATGGAAGAACAGTGATGTTAAATAGCAAAGGATTAGGTCTAACAGGTAGTTATGTTTTAGGAGTTTTATATTCTTTGGTTGCACTCATTAGCTTAGCAGTGAACAAACTAAGGAGTGTAATTCGGTGTAGTCGTTTGTTCTGATAGGAATTGTATCTCGACTTCCCACAAATTACACACTACCGTCCGGAAATAGATGGTGACCGGACAATTTGCCGTAAACAAATTCGCTGTTGGACAATTTTTTAATTGATCGTAGGACTATTCGCCGTAAGAAAATTCGCCGAACGGATGTTTCACTGCAAGGACATTTTGCCGTAAAGCTTTAGAAACTTGAAATTGCGTCGTTAATTAAATAAGGCAGGTAAAGGAATAGAATTTACAGCAGTCATTTTCAGTAATTGCTTTTAAAAGCAGAAAGGTTGTTTAAATTTGAAACTGCATTGTTAATTACTGAAATGAGAATTTAAAAGCAGAAAGGTCGTTTAACCTTTATTTAAAAATAACAAGCTTATCTTGAAAATTCAAAAGCGAAAAGCTTGTTTTGAGAGGTTACCGCGACCGTTTACATAATTTACATTATTTTTCTTTAAAAGTTGAAACCTAACCCCTTACGCTGCCGTTCTCTATTAAAAGCAGCAGAGGTTGTGATAAGCTCGTAGACGACTCTAACTTTATTTATAGGCAAGAAAGAAAATATGGAGGCAAGGTCTATTGGAAGTGTATTAATACAAACTGTAAAGCAAAAGTTCATACAAAACTGAACAGTAAAATGATTTCTATTTGTAGAATTGTAAGTGAGCATACACATCCATCAAATCCTAGCCAACCAAAAATGCAAGAAGCAATAGCAAATATGAAAGAAAATGCACTTAAATCCCAGTTGGCTTCAAGATCTTTGGCTGGTGCCGCATGTGAGGAATTGGAGGATGAAGGACGCTTTCTTATGCCTTCAACTTCAAGTTTATCAAGAAACATTAGAAGATGGAGACAAAAGGAAGATAAAGTCCCTCCTATACCTATATCAAGAATCGTCTATGTAATTTCCGAAGAATTTACGTGTCTACAGAACAGAGAAAAAGTTTTACTCTATGATAATGGAGTGGAAGACGAGAACAGAATATTGATTTTTGGTACAACTGAAGGGTTACACGATCAAGAAATATATAAGACTTGGGCATGCGACGGAACATTTAAGGTTTGTCCTGAAATTTATTATCAGTTATAAAATCTACAGGTCAACATACGACATATATGCATCCCACGAATTTACGGTCTCCTCCCGAATAAGACTCTTGACACATTGATTACTCTTGACACATTTATTACTCTTGACACATACAATAGGTTTTTTTCAAAAGGTAAAAGATTTGTTCGAGTCCCTAAGACCTGAATATCTAATGGTTGATTTTGAACAAGCTAGTTTTTAAAGTTTTTCTGACAATTTTTTATCTGCTAATGTAACAGTCTGTTTTTTTTGTTGTTTTTTTTCATTTCTGTAAAAATGTTTACAGAAAGGTGACAAATATTGGGCTTAAGGTGCGATATCAAACTGATTGTGATTTTAACACAAAAGTAAAGTGCCTTGCATTCATCCCGTCTCCAGACAGCATCGATGCATTAATAGAGCGTGTGGAAGACGATGGCTTGCTACAAGAACTTGTGGCATATTTTGAAATGCATTACATTGGTGGAAAGAGAGACAGGGGAGCTCGTAGAGGTAGAGTTCCTCCTACTTTTCCTATCGGTCTTTGAAATATGTATGAAAGAACCTTAAATCAGCTGGCTAACACCAACAATGGATTAGAAGGCTTCCATAATGCGCTGCAAGCATCTATTACAAATGCTCATCCAAATTTATAGAAATTTCTCAATGTCTTGAGAAATGAAGAATCTCTTTCTAAAAAGAAGGTAAACGATGCAGCAAGAGGAGAAACCGCAGCCAAGAAAAAATACAAAGATGTTTATAAGCACATACTAAGCATTGTCAGAAGTTACAATCAAAATCAAAAACATTATTTGAGTGCAATTGCAATGAACTGACATGATTTCTAACTTTTTAATTTTTTAGCTTAACTTTTTAAATAAAGTGTATGACCATTATTTTTATTTTTATTTTTTATCCCTCTCTTTTTATGCTTTACTACAAAATGTCCTTGCGGCGAAACATCCGTACGGTGAAGTGAATTGTCTTATGGCGAATAGTCCTACGGCCAGTTGCCCTACAGCGAAATGCCTTACGGCCAATCGTCCTAGATCCATCTTAGATACACTATTCTCAAACAAAACGAAACAAGATAATCATGGCTAAGACGCCTCGATTATACGTGAAGATCGATTTAGAACTAAACAGATACATCGACCTAGCGTTGATATTGCTGTTGATGCTGTAGTTTAGCTCAAGGTCAGCTCTAACTGACCAAACATAAGATCAAAAGTAATCCAGCCGCGGCCATTCTTTCATCTCCTTAGACACAGATTATGTTTGACTAAATTGTATCCAATATGTCTTTCAGTTTTTCAAGATGATATGCTGTTATTTGTTAGAGATTTAGCTGCTATTTCAAGCTTGTGTAGTGACCACACAGAATTTCTTCACTGGCTCATGAGGAGCTCTCCCCGTGTTGTGAATCCTGATCGTATTACAGTTCTTTATAGTTTCACGTCGTTATTATTAAACTTTATGTTGTTTTTACTGAGTATGGTGTCATGCGGCATAGATATCGGTTAGTTATGCTGTCTCTTGCATCCACCCTAATAAAAACAGTGTCAGCTAATATCTGCTTCCTCCTCGTGATTTTCAAAAGATCTACTGACTCACAATGCAGCCAATGAACGTCGTAAGGTCACATAATATGATACAAGACAAAAAGGCTTGGCTACAATTACTATTTCCTGTCCTCCAACGTGGAGGATTGTTAGTACAAAACCATAGCATGGACTGAGTCTAATGAATTTATTTGCTCAAGTACACAAACTAAGGCACATAAAACAGGTTCATTTCTTACACAACTCATAGATACCGCCGGACCAATGACTAGGACTAGGTAATCGTTTGACTTGCTAGATATAGTAGTTAAGGGTTCAGACTCTATATGTTTTAAAGAAGGAAGGACACGTAAGATCAGTTGTTCCTAAAATTTCCATCATCAAGGATCCCCTCGGTTTAACTATTTTTTTCTCAGACTCCGGGATTTTGATCTGTCTAGATTTTGAATTCGGCTCTCAAACCTCGAGTACTATCTTTGTGAACCTTCGTAAGTTGGGGGACCTACATTAGGAACAACCCTTGCATTATATAATAACGAAGTCTTGGATATAATCAGCTGGCAAGCAAAATGGTGAAGTGGACATGGATGGAGATATTTTATTGTAGGTCTGCTGGTTCAGGCCTAACCTAGGGTTAGACTACAACTGCAACTTTGCGACAACGATATTTTTGCTTATTCTCCCGACATTATGCTAAAAGAACTCTCTCTTCCTTATCCCTCCTCTTACCCTCTCCTCTCTCAACTGGCACCTATCCTACTTTTTTCATTAACTGGCATTTAATTTCCATATGGCATTAATTTATTAGCAACACATGAAATGATATCACTTGCAAGACTTCCTAATTTCTCTCAACAGGTGTCATCTGGAATATTAAAATCTACCAGAACTGCCTAGACTATTAATCTACTGATAAATGTAAACCTACCAGAAGCTGTAATTTTGTAGACATTTTAATGTGCGGATTTTTTTCTTTCATTGACAATTGCCTCATTAATCTATATTTAATTTCTATAACTATTCAAATAAATCACACAAGCTGGTTTCATTATTTGTTGCTATATTTTAGCCCCAGGTCAGATATAATTTACTTGACCCGTTGTCAAAGGGTTTATGTACGAGATCACAATATCATTAAGCGAGGGTGTTCTGCGTAGCCTCGAATTGACTAATACTTGTTAAGTGGAATTTGGCAGACAGAATAACGAAACAAACATACATACATACATAAATACATACATGCATACATACATACATACATACATACATACATACATACATACATACATACATATAGATAGATTGATAGACACAAATACACACACACACATATGTACATTCCACCTCACACACATATATGAATGACACGCTTCTGCACAGTTTTGTTCACCATATTCATTCACCAGGAATTCTGGGATATAGTAGAAGACTTCACATAAATTGGGACTAAATCAGAAACTAAACTACGTGTTTGCGAAGTGAGCTCCTTAACCACACAGCCATGCCTGGATATAAGATCATACGAATATTAAGACCTTAAATTTCAATAAGAAAGTATTCATTAGTATATATTGCGAACTAGAAAAAAGATTTATTACAATGTAACTATTTTAGTATAGCGTCTAAATATATTTTTATCATTTATTTCCTAAAAAGGGATCAATTTTTGCTATAACTTAGTAAAACTGCTTTCTTTTAAAATAAATCTTCACAGTCATATCAAAATATGTAATCTTAATTAACTTTTATAGTCTAATATATATTAGCAACAGAGGAAATATTAGCATTGGGGAAGTATTAATACCCCCACTTAAACGTGGATGTTCTGTTAGATATGCCTTTCATTGATATTAGCATTATCGTTAAACCTGCCAGCGTTGTTCAAATGAGTTCCACTCGAGTACTGGCGTCGATTTGATTTACTGCCCAACATGTTTTTTCTTCAGCGAATTATTTTTTATTAATTATTATTATTGTCATTGTTGCTGTTGATCTTATTTCGCAGAGGTTGACTTTGCCTTTCATCCTTTCGGGATCGAAAAAATAAGTACTAGTTGAACACTGGGATCGAAATTCCCCGAAATTGCTGGCCCTGTGCCAAAATTTGAAACCTTGTGACTTGTTTTCCTTTTTAGATGTCTGTTTTTCGTTGATTATATTGTTTTACCTGGTTTTTTACTTGACCAGAACCATAAGGGACTAGTCAAGCATAGAAAAATTTTCAAAATGATGTAGTGTTTGTTAGCAAGAGAGGAAAATTGGGGAGGTTGCAAAGGTGAAGCTATTTTTCAAAGTCATCTACAACACAATACTTCCGGTGTAGTAGTCATTTAAAATATGAACAGCAGTATCAGTAGCAACAACAATATCAGTTATATCGACAACAGCAGCAACAGCAACTACAACTGTAGCAGTAGTAAGAACAATGACATGTCCAACAAAGAAGCTCGTTTAATCACCAGTGGCAGAAAATCGCGCTTTGCCCTCCCTATAACAAGAAACTGTAGCAACACCAAATTGCAACCACTACAACCACCTCAGTAAAAAGCGTTAAAGGTAGTGACGATAATAGTAACAGCAACAGCAGTGGTAGTAGTAAAAACATTTCTTTTGTCAAGGTCACCAACGCTTTCGATTTCTTTACACTAAAAGCGTGGGAAATTTAGAAAAGGCAGAGAAATATATCCGCAAGAACTGAAAAAGTTTATTCTCAATATATTACATCACATTTTAAACCAGAGTAAAACAATTCTATATAGGTGCTTGTAAACGAAAGACACAAATTAGAGCTTATATCTTCAGAAAAAGCTGAATTCTGTTTTAGAAACATTTGATCAGACATTTATTTTGAGGAGTATGCCGCAAGTTCGGATATATCCGAGTTATTTTCCACTCGGAAACTGTAGCCCAGAAGCACTCTACCGTCCCACAAAGAAGTGAATACTTTACACTGATCCGATTTACCTAGGGTGTAGAATGATTCGAGTAATAATTTCAAACATACGATAAGAACAAGACTTTTGGAGGGTGGTGAAAGATGGTTTTAGAAGTCCATAGCATGCTGCAAAAAATAAAAGACTCCGAAAAGAAAATTAAGCTGGAAGGGGATTGAAGAATCTAATTTACATGAAACCTGAAAGACTGAACAAAATCCCCGACTTCATAGAATTCTCAGGAGGGCAGTAACTGCAGGTGGTAGTCGGAAGTAGAAAACCTACATGCTACCACTGTGGAAACACCAATCTCTTAAAGTCTTTCTTCCTTCAACAACAAGAGAAAATAGTAGCTAAAAGAAGGCCTTCACTGCTGCCAACCACAACAGAAACAACCAGCAGCGGTAGCCACAATACAAACAACATCAACAACAGGAACAATAGCATACAACCACAGGCACAGTAACTGCAGCATCAGCTACAAGACTGGAAGTAGCAATTACAGCAACAGCACAAATGATGGAAGTAAAAGCAACAAAAACAAGAAACGATACAACGCCATCAAAGGCTATCACATCAGAGACAACAGCAACAACGGCAATAAAAATGCTAAAATAACAACAAATATGCCAGCCGAAGAAACCATTCTGGAAACAGACTTCTCCCTGACTCTCACCACACAGACATGTCGTGTGTCGAAGGTGACGGTGAGGATCCTAAATGGTAAAATGTTGCTAATGCAAGGAAATAAAAAGAAACAAAAATACATAAAAAATGAGTGAGATACCTTTGAGTAATTATGCACCAAAACCACACCCACAGCGGCTACACCAGTACTATCTACATATTCAACCCCATTCCGCCGCGATCACAAACATCACCATTACAAGTGAAAGCACAATTAATTCACACACACAATAGTTAGAGCACACGCCCAACACTAACAAAAAACAATGCAAATCGTGATCTACGCGGTCATAAACACATGTAATAAAGAATGGATCACATACACTAACATGCAAATACCACATAAAAAACTACATTACATTAACTAGTAGCATTTCAATACACATAAAAATGATTCAAATTAATTCGACTCATACAATATTTTAAGAAACACCACAAAGGTTTAGGAGACTTCAGGGAAACTATAAACAAGAAATGCATAAAGAACTGCTTGTGGAAACATCCATAATCATTAACAGGGACGGGACACCTTTCTCTCCACAGGACTAAGGAAAGTGGGCCATTTTCATCCTTCTCCTTTTGACTAGTATTCTTAATTAGAATAGGTAGTTCAATGCATGTGGTCTGAGTCACCATGGAAGCAGGACCACCTCCTCAACGACCGCAGATCACTAGATATAGATGTAGCGCCCATCAACAAGACTACGATTTCCGAGCCACAGGCCTGCACTCCTATTTTCGGTAGATACCAGGCGGATACATTTCTAAATTGACCAGGATTAGGAGGTGAAGTGCCCGTTGTTTCGGATCCAGGATACAGACTACCATCTGAGACCCAGAAGATAAGATGGGGGTTCTAGATGTGAGCAGCAGCAAGAGAAGCACCTTCAGACTAGTAGCTATGTTCACCTCAACAGGGGTGGGACAATCAGAATCGTTAAAAATTGTTTTCATCGATTAGGGATCGATAAAAAAGTCAAGTCAAGTAGTCCAGAGGTCAATATAATTGACTAACACACTTCTACTAAAGAACTGCTGGCCTTGTGAAACATTATTATTGTGAAGTTCGCCCTGCCACCTTATTTTGACTGAGAAGTACAGGCAGTGTTTAATTGTCGAGTAGCTTGGGCAAAAGACGTTGTATGATAGACAATACTGAAAGCGCTTAAGACAGACGCTTGCTTCTTTAGCGAAGCCACCATCAGATTTTTCAAGTTCAACTTGGAACGGAAGTTGAGGGTGGACAATAAAGAAGCGATTATTATTATTATTATTATTATTATTATTATTATTATTATTATTATTATTATTATTATTATTATTGCCTTTGCACAGCTTCTAACGCTGGAGATGTACTAAGGTGTCAGGTGTTCTCTACCAGTGAACTAAGGCAACACCCCTTATTTTTCGGCACCATCCGGAGTATTCGAGGGTTTCCAAGCAGTGCTGTTTTCTGCAAGTGCTCCACCCTTTTGGCAGTTCCTAATTTGTTCCATGTACTTCTCAAGATTTTTACTCACTGTTCCCAGAGCTCCGATATTTATTTGTACTACTACCAGCTTTTTCAGCAACCACAACTGCTTAACCTCTCAAGCTAACCTGTTATATCTATTGACTTTTCTTTCTTCCTTATCGCACACCTTGTTGTCAGCTGGGCATGCTATATCTATGATCCAGCATCGTTTGCCTTCTCTATATCTATGATTCAGCATCGTTTGC
This sequence comes from Octopus bimaculoides, assembly GCF_046866305.1. Lineage (NCBI taxonomy): Eukaryota > Metazoa > Mollusca > Cephalopoda > Octopoda > Octopodidae > Octopus > Octopus bimaculoides. Next base: position 63,584,442 of record NC_142933.1, read on the forward strand.
TTTCTCTATATCTATGATCAAGCATTTTTTTGCTTTCTCTATATCTATAATCCAGCATATTATTATTATTATTATTATTATTATTATTATTATTATTATTATTATTACTATTACTATTACTATTATTATTATTATTATTATTATTATTGTTATTGTTGTTGTTGTTGTTGTTGTTGTTGTTGTTGTTGTTGTTGTTGTTGTTGTTGTTGTTGTTATTGTTATTGTTATTATTATTATTATTATTATTATTATTATTATTATTATTATTATTATTATTATTATTATTATTATTATTATTATTATTATTATTATTATTATTGTTATTGTTGTTGTTGTTGTTGTTGTTGTTGTTGTTGTTGTTGTTGTTGTTGTTGTTGTTGTTATTGTTATTGTTATTATTATTATTATTATTATTATTATTATTATTATTATTATTATTATTATTATTATTATTATTATTATTATTATTATTATTATTATTATTATTATTATTATTATTATTATTATTATTATTATTATTATTATTATTATTTTATGTTTGACTTTTGTTTTGCATTTGTACAAGTTGGATCCAAGTCTCACCCAGAGACCTCAAGAGACAACAAGTTAGAAGTTCATGTAGGTGTTATGCCTAGGGTACCATATATTTGGATTTGTACAGTTTTGTTCAAGTGAATGTTTAAGAAACCATAAGAAAATTATGTTTGCTTTAAAATTTGAGATCACATAGACAGTATTTTACGTAGGATATGGGCAGTTCCCATGAGCACTATCTTTTGGACTTCAGCCATTTTGGGGTTTCCTGGTATCTGAGCTAGGTAGTAATCAGCCCGTTTCGCTGTCATTCCCAGGGCACCTATGACAATAGGTATTGTTTTCGTCTTCAGATTCCACATTTTGCTAATTTCTATTTCAAGATCTTTATATTTGCTCAGTTTTTGGTAGGTCTTGACAGATACGTTTATATCAATTGGGACAGTCATATCAATGAGGAGGCATGATTTTTGTCTGAAGTCTTTCAGTATGATGTCTGGCCTATTTGCGTCTATCTTTCTGTCAGTTTGAATGGTGAAGTTCCAGAGGAGTGCAATGTGATCATTTTCAAGTACTGGGGGTGGTTTGTGTTCCCACCAGTTTTTATCATGGGGCAAGTCCAGGTTTTTGCATATTACCCAGTGAATATATTGTGCAGCTCTATCATGCCTGTTGAGATACTCTGTAGGCGCAAGCAGACTGCACATGGAGACAACATGATCGATGGTCTCATTTTGTTGTTGGCATATACGACATAATGGGGAGCTGCCGTTCTTTAATATGTTGGCCTGGTAGTTCTTTGTAGGTAGGCATTGATCTTGGGCTGCTATGATAAACCCCTCTGTTTCTGATTTCAATCCAGAGGCCATTAACCATTGGTGGGTAAGGGCTTTGTCAATATCTGCATTATTCGCTCTCTTTGGGTATTTGCCATTGAGAGGTTTTCCATGCCATTTTTCAGTCATAATAGCTAAGGCAGCAATTTTAGCACGGGTTTTCAAGCGCTTAGCTTTTTCTGTAGGTGTTTCTAGTTCGTCTAATTCTTGAATTTGTTGCAATTGGAATTCACTTAGATATTCCTTTGCCTGTTTTGTTACTGAGTAAGATGCTTTCTTGCTTTCATATTTTAAGACAAGTTTTAGCATCCAGTCCTCAGAGTTTTTCATATAGGTGTCTAGGCCAATTGTGGCTACCTTCATTGATAATGCCAGCTGTAGTAGTCCTCGACCTCCCTCTTTTCTTGGCAGATAAAGACGTTCTATATCTGCCTTAGGGTGGTGCATTCTATGCATTGTCAACAGTTTTCGTATTTTTCTGTCAACATTACATATTTCAGTAATTGACCAGTTAACGATGTTGAAACTGTAAGTCACGACTGGTATGGCTAGAGCATTGATCGCTTCGATCCTGTTTCTCGCGTTCAGCTCTGTCTTCAGTATTGCTCTCACCCTGCGATAACATTCTCTTCTGATCCTTTCCCTCATCACTGAGTGCTTGATATTGTCCCCTTCAATTACCCCTAGGTATTTGTAGCTCTCCGCTGGTTCTAACTCTTTTATGACATTTTGCTGGTCAAGGTTCACATTAGATGTATTTGTCATTTTTCCTTTGATAAAGATAGCTTTTGCACATTTATCAAGGCCAAATTGCATCCTGATGTCATCACTGAATTGTTTAACAATCGCTAGTAGGCCTTTGAGTTGTTGGTCATTTTTTGCAAAGAGCTTTAAATCATCCATGTAAATGAGATGATTTATATTTTTATCAAATATTTTATAACCATACTGTGCATCATTGAGCAATTTTGAGAGCGGTATTAGGGCTAGACAGAAGAGGAGTGGTGATAGTGAGTCACCATTATTATTATTATTATTATTATTATTATTATTATTATTATTATTATTAATGCTGCAAGCTGGCAGAGTTGTTAGAGAGAAAATATCATGCGGTATTTGTCCCGGCTTTCTACATTCTGAGTCCATATATCACGGTAGTCGACTTTACTTTTTCATCCTTTCGGGGTCAATGAAGTCGATGGTATCAACTAACTCCTTCCCCCCACAAAAAAAAATTACTACCCTAATACCTAAATCAGAAACCGTTATTACTGTAATAGTAGTTGTTGCCGTTCTTGTTGACGTTATTGTATCAGCGACGCTGCTAAGCAAAGATTCCAGCTCTAGGTTTGCTTGTACTGCATTTCTAGCAAATTTTGTAAATTCTTTCGAAACATTTCTAATTATAGTTTGGTTCTGTGAAAATAAAACAGTCTATTTTTCAGCTAAGAGGCATTGCGAGTGAAAGATGTAATTTTTTTTTACAAACGCTCAAATAAGTTTGCTTTTGAAAATATATTTAGAATTGTTATTTAAATTTTTGGATTAAGCCCACACTCAATTAGTAAAATATCTTGCCACAGAATTACCGAAATTTTCACCCCTTTTCTTCAAGACTTTTCAAATTCATTACAGCCCGACATTACTTACTGGACAAAGCCAAAACTGCCTCAGGGTTTCTTCACACATAACGTTTGTAGATACTATTTAAAAACGGACGATTAACATAAATTGATTTCATTTAGTCAGGTGGGTAGGTAGTACCTATGACCCTTTAACAGAGCATCCGAAACTCACAGGGAAGAAGATGTCCTCAAACGGAAGAACTGACCCTGATCTTTGCAGCAGAATAGATTCCAATAAAGACGCCCAAGAACTAGGTGGTAGTATGAGACAAGGCAACGGATTCAGTTTATCACCCAAGAACGCCATGGTGAGACTTGAACACAAAATGCCTAAAGCCAGAATAAGTGTTGCAAAGCATCATTTCCAACCTTCTTATAGTTCTGCTAAATTATCTCCTGGGACTGGTACTTTTTTATCGACTCTGAAAGGATTCTTTTTTCGATTCTTCGAAGCTTAATGGCTATGTGACAGTTTTCCATTTTTTACTGTTTTTTTTTTTCTTCATTTTTATTGAACTATGTAAGGTCATTGAGCTGTAGCGGTTTGATATAAGGGTGGAGACAATGAAGTGCTGCACATATAGTCTACTTTTTCAAATTCAAAGGTAGAGGGGCCGGTCTTGTAGTCCCATCTGACCAAAGTAACTTTTAACCATCCTGTTTTCGTTCTTTGGCAGTCGAGTGTCTTCCATGAGTGCTTTTGAGATAGGTGGGGTTATTTCCCATGTCAATTGGAGGAGAATCATTGAGAGCTGAAGTCTGATTTCTTTCTGAGATGCTGTTACAGGCTGCATATGGCTATGGAAGCTTTCTTATTGTAGTCGTTTGGATAGGGGGTTGTCGTTCATAGAGGAGGTGACTACTATCACTAGTAGCTTTTGTCGTCTCGACTCAACTGGTCAGTCTCATATTAGCAGAGGCAATGGCGGTGAAGAGGTCTAGGTTGTGTTGGTGGGCTTCGTGCAACCTGTGATCAGGTTGTTCAATACTGGTTCAAGTTTCGTGGCATGGGTTATTAACTTAGACACATTCACGTCGCAATCCCTGTCAAGTAGTACTTGGTATTATCATCGAAATGTATCAAATACCTCCGAACCGAGTTGAAAGACAACAATTTTTAACAGATCCCCGAAGTCCCTCAGTCTGGAGCAAGAAGAGTGTTCAGTACCCATCTTTAGGGCCAGCGCTGACTATTATATCTCTGAACGTTGAAGGGCTCTCTGCAACTAATAAAAAATTTGTTGCAAAATTGTGCAAAGATCATCATTGTGATGTTCTCTGCCGGCAAGAAGCCCACTGTGGGGCAAAAAAATCCTCACCCTAACGTGAAAGTTATGATTACCTTTATAGAAAGACCATGCGAGAAATGCGAAAGCATCATCCTAGGAAAAAGTGGGACAATTGCCGAATCACGAGCAAAGAGTGGGGGAAAAAAACCCAACAAAAGACAAGCCAACAAAAGACAAGCCACCAAAACACAGTTCAAAAAGCAAGATTCATCAAAAGAAGCTGATGGAGTGTTTGGTAGTCTGGCGCAGGTGTATGATTTCCATTAAACCTGGCTCATCAATCACAGCCGAAGTATACTGCAGCTAACTGGACCAAATGATGCAGAAACAAAAGAAAAACAGCTTAGATTAGTCAACAGACCCACTCCTATTTTATTGCAGGACAACGCCAGAAATGACAGGAGTTGGGGTTGGAAGTTCTCCATCATCTATCATACCCACCTGATCTTGTCCCCACTGACTACCACTTCTTCCAGAATTTGGATAAGGCCTTCCAAGATTTTATTGACTCTAGATTGCCAGGCTTTTACAGTTCCGGGCTGGACAAGCTACTGCTGAAATGGCAAAAGTGTATTGACAATATGGGTGCATACTATGATGAATAAAACTATTCCTTGTATTTATAAAACTTTAGCAAACTTTTTTTCTTTTCTACAAATTTTATACTTGACGACCTAATATAAGTAAATGATGGTAACAAAAGTTGACATCATACCGATTTAGATAACGAATTTTACATGTTTAGTATTGCTGCATTGAAACTAAATACGAAAACATATTACCTTCATTTGATTTTGTTCGTCAGTTTTGTAAGCTGTTAGGCAGATATTTTACAGAAAACAAAACTTTATGGTAATTGTTAGAGTGGAAAGGACAGCGCTTGCGGAATTTTTGCATCTATCAAATAAGTTATCTTCTTAAGACGGTGAGGATGTAATTTCAAGGATATTTTGCTTCTACTTTTAGCTGTTGGAGCAACTACACAGACATTCATTCCTTGTTTGTTCCTAAGAGCATTATGCTCAACGTTAGCGATATTATTACTTTCCATCTTTATTTCCATACTGTGCTGTACTATACACCAGCCCGAATTTGGATGATTTCAATTGAGTAGCAATCCTTCCTCATATCTGTTAAAAGGAGTTACTGTATGTGTAGTTCGCCACGACCCTTCTCATGGTACAACGTAGCCGATTAGAGAGAGATTATAAACTCCCCCCCCCCCCAAAAAAAAATCAAAAGCAAACTTAAACCAGCAAGATTTGAACTTGGAACGTCGGAACAAATACTGCAAAGTATTCTATCTTGGACTTCAGCGATGATGACAATTTGCAGCCTACTTGGAAGGCTACAAATAAGTCGCATTCGCTCTTTCTCCTCCTCTCTACTCCTCCCTCTCTGTCTCTTTGTCTCTGTCTGTCTGTCTGTCCCTGTCTGTCTGTCTGTCTGTCTCTCTCTCTGGTTGAATTGAGTTATACTTTAGTAGTTGTTACTCTGGCAGTCCATATTTATGTGTGCTCGCTTGTTTGTATGTGTAAAAGACTAACGTAAATACTAGTATCTGCGTCAAGCCTTGAATTTCAGAATAATAAGGAAGTTAAATATTATTATTATTGCAAGGCATATGCTATGTTTCAGAACCCAAATATTATTTTAGTCCATATGAGAAAATAAGAAAGAAATGAAAAGCAGAAAAAACCCTGCTAATAGGTTAATAGCGCCAAAGATTAATTTAGATTATTATTAATATTATTGCCATGTTTATTTACTCATTAGTGCGAACAAATAGTCAATTGCTTGATCTTTCAGTGATCAATGTATCCATTCACAGGTGATTAATCCTATTGTTTTTTCTTTTTTTTTGCGTGGCGGTGATGACGAAGGTGTCAGTCGACTATATCGACAATAAGACATGATTGACTTTAATTTCCCTGAATTACGAAAGTCGACCTTAGTGGGATTTGAACTCAGGACGTAAAGGTTCATAATGACCTAAATATTCTGCTACTAATGTGTTAATGAATCTGTCAATCCACAGAAATTAGATTAAACAAAGAGACTACCTTTTATCAAAGATGGTGTACTAACGAAATCGTTAGCACGTCGGAGAAGATACTTCAGCTAGTATTTGTTCAGGACCTTTATTGTTTTGATTTCAAAATCCACTGAAGTCAAATTTTCATTGTATTCTTCGGGAATTACTCTTTTACTTGTTTCAGTCATTTGACTGTGGCCATGCTGGAGCACCGCCTTTAGTCGAGCAAATCGACTCCAGGACTTATTCTTTTTAAGCCTAGTACTTATTTTACCGAACCGCTAAGTTACGGGGACGTAAACACACCAGCATCGGTTGTCAAGCGATGTTGGAGGACAAACACAGACACACAAACATATACACATATGCATACATACATACACACACACACACACACACACACACACATATATATATATATATATATATATATATATATATATATATATATATATATATATATATATATATATATATATATACATACATATATACGACGGGATTCTTTCAGTTTCCGTCTACCAAATCCACTCACAAGGCTTTGGTCGGCCCGAGGCTATAGTAGAAGACACTTGCCCAAGGTGTCACGCAGTGGGACTGAACCCGAAGCCATGTGGTTAGTAAGCAAGTTACTTACCACACAGCCACTCTTACGCCTACGGGGATTGATTAAAAAAAAAAAAAAAAAAAAAAAAAAAAAACTACCGGTCAAGCACTGGGAAGGATTTTATAGACACCGTTGCCAGACTGGGCTGCGATGAGCGGATTTTACGTTGCTTTCCGGGATTGTTCACTAGTATATTTTTTTCCATTTGAGTTATTCGTTAATTTTGAGGCTCCTTAAAAATAACATTAGAATCTACAACCTGCTACTTCATATGTTACCTGAAAATTTATATTAAAGATACTTTTAACCAGCCAGCAGAATTTATTGACAAATTAAATTAAATTTGCTATGTCATTAAATACTTTGGTTCTTATCGTAAACTAGCAGTATAGCCCGGCTTTGCTGGGATTAAGTTAGGATTATTAAGCTAATCGAGTTCTTTATTTCAAACCAAACTAAGTAACATCGATGTCAAATTTGGGCAAAATCAGTGTCGCGACGGGAGCGCATGGGTTGGGAGTTTGATTGGCAGAGGTGATCAGGTTACACGTGCCAGCCCTTTGAAAACACCACCGCCATCATCTAACCCCTCTTTACCCATGGGTTTGGAACCCTTCCAGCAAAGAAAATAGAATGTCCAAAAGGGCTCCCGATTCTCTGTGTCAGAAGCGGATCACAATTAAGTCTTAAGTATATGTGTGTATGTATACACACACACACACGCACACACAGACACACACACACACACACACACATACACACACACACACACACACACACACACACACACACACACACACACACACACACACACACACACACACACACACACACACAGAGCCTGCCTTTTAAATATACAGAGGAACACAATATTGGAAAAACAAATCACAGAGATGCTATAATTACTATGGAATTAATTCACCTGATGCAGTAATTAACCAAAGCAGTTCATAAAACTAATGCGTAGATTAAAAAGTGCCATTAATGCGACATTCACGAATTCATACTTCATATTGGAATTTATTATATCAGGGCTCATCGGTTACCAATTACACCATACAACAGCTGCTATAGCGCTACCAATTACATTACAAGTTCTGAATAAATTGCTGATATTTCTAAATATTTTCTTCATAATTTCAAAGTAAAACTTCAAAACTATTTTAAATTCAAATTATTATTATTATTATTATTCAGTAGTTTTATTTTTATAACGTGCTTTCACTTTACTACCGAGCGCAGCTCTGTGCGCCTTGGGTATGTGCTGTGGTTTGCTGTGGTGCTCTTATGTTTACTGTATTGAAAGTGTTTTGCGTAGAATGTGTGCAGTACCCAGTAGTGCAATTTTCTGTATGTTATATATATTTGTAAGTCCTGGTGTTTTTGTTATGTATTTGTCTGAATATTTTTTTATTATACCTAAGGCACCTACTATGATAGGAATTGTTTCTGTTTTTAGATTCCACATTCGAGTTATCTCTATTTCCAGGTCTTTGTATTTTGAAAGTTTTTCCATTTCTTTTAGAGAAACGTTGTCATCTGCTGGTATTGAAACATCAATTAGAAGGCATTTTTTTCCTTCATGATCTTTGACAACTATATCTGGTCTATTTGCCTTAATTTCTCTATCTGTGTGTATTGGCATATCCCAGAGTATGGTTGCTTTCTCGTTTTCTGTGACCTTTTCTGGCGTGTGTTTATACCATCTTTTTTCTGTTGCTATTCCATAATGTTGGCATAGCTTCCAGTGTATATAGGTCCCAGCTCTGTCGTGTCTGTGAATATATTCCTTCTTAGCCAGGACTGGGCAGCCAGAGATAATATGATTTATTGTTTCTTGTCGATCTCCACATATTCTACAGTTACTTGTTATATTTCTTTTCATTATGTGTTTTTGGTAATTTCTGGTGGGGAGGCTTTGGTCTTGTGCAGCAATTAAAAATCCTTCAGTCTCTGCTTTGAGTCCTGAGCTTCTCAGCCATTGCTGGGATTTTTCTCTGTCTATTTCTTTCGCATTTAGTTTAGCCCAGTATTTACCATGTAGGGGCTTTTCTTGCCATCGTTTTATCATGGTCCGTTGCTGTTCTAGTTTTAGTTTGGATTTCATTTGTTTTATAGCTTTTGTTGTTTCTTCTTTTTCTTCTTCGTATTTGTTAGGTAGATTGATTTCTTGTTTGTATTTGTCAGCTTCCTTAAATACTGAAAACAGTTTTTTGTTTTGCTCGTGTTTTGTGGCTATTTGTATTAGTTTCCCTTGCTTCTGGAGTAGGTATTTTTGCAGTCCTATGGTGGTTATTTTATAATAGTTTTCTAGCTGTATAAGACCCCTGCCACCTTCTGTGCGTTGTATATATAGCCTTTCTATGTCAGATTTTGGGTGGTGCATCCTATATCCTGTCATTATTTTTCTTGTTTTCCTGTCTATTTTACATAGTTCGTTTAGTGTCCAGTTAAGGATGTTGTAGCTGTAGCTTATAACTGGGACAGCTAAAGTGTTGATACCCATTATCTTGTTTTTAGCATTGAGCTCTGTTTTTAGTATTGATCTAACTCGTCTATAGTACTCTTTCTTTATTTTTTCTTTCATTTGTGTATGTTGTATCCTATCTAGTTCATTGACTCCTAAATACTTATATGATTGGCTTTCGTCTAGTTCTCTTATTTCATTGGCTTTATCTAGTGTTATATTGCTACTTTTAACTAATTTTCCTCTTTTCAGGGTTGCTTTGGCACATTTTTCTAATCCGAATTTCATTTCTATTTCCTTGGTAAAGCCGTGTACTGTCTGTAGTAGTGTTTCTAGCTCTTTGTCGTTTTTTGCATATAATTTTAGGTCATCCATATATAGAAGGTGGCTGACTGTTTTTCCATAGCATTTGTAACCGCATCCAGTTCTATTTAGCAATTCTGTTAAAGGTGTGAGTGCCAGGCAGAACAGGAGTGGAGAGAGCGTGTCTCCCTGGAATATTCCTCTTCTAATGGGGATGGCTTTCGTTTTCACAAGTCCCTCTTTTGTTTGGAGCTGTAGCACTGTCTGCCATTTGTTCATTGAGTGCTCTATGTATTTTATGAGAATTGGTGCCACCTTGTTTATGGCTAGTGTTTCCAGAATCCACGTGTGGGGAACACTGTCGAAAGCCTTTTGGTAGTCCACCCAGGCCATACTGAGGCCTTTCTTCTTTCTGCGGCTGTCTTCAGTTATGGCTTTATTGATCAATAATTGATCTTTACAGCCGTATGAGCCCTTGCAGCATCCCTTCTTCTCTTCTGGAAACAGGTTGTTATTTTCCAGGTGTTTACTCACTCTCTGCGATATTATTGCAGTAAAGGCTTTGTAGATCGTAGGGAGACAGGTTATAGGTCTATAGTTTTGTGGTTTCTCCGTTTGCGTGGATTTGGGGATTAAGATGGTTTTCCCATTTGTGAGCCATTCAGGCATTGTTTCTGGATCTGCTATTATGTTGTTAAAGTTTTCTGCCAGCTTTTTATGCATTGCTGGCAGGTGTATTATTATTATTATTATTATTATTTTTTTTGTTTGACTTTTGCTTTGCATTTATACAAGTTGGATCCAAGTCTCACCCAGAGACCTCAAGAGACAACAAGTTATTATTATTATCATTATTATTATTATTATTATTCAGTAGTTTTATTTTTATAACGTGCTTTCATTTCACTACCGAGCGCAGCTCTGTGTGCCTTGGGTATGTGCAGTGGTTTGCTGTGATGCTCTTATGGTTACTGTATTGAAAGTGTTTTGCGTAGGATGTGTGCAGTGCCCAGTAGTGCAATTTTCTGTATGTTATATATATTTGTAAGTCCTGGTGTTTTTGTTATGAATTTTTCTGAATGTTTTTTTTTATTATACCCAAGGCACCTACTATGATAGGAATTGTTTCTGTTTTTAGATTCCACATTCGAGTTACCTCTATTTCCAGATCTTTGTATTTTGAAAGTTTCTCCATTTCTTTTAGAGAAACGTTGTCATCTGCTGGTATTGATACATCAATTAGAAAGCATTTTTTTCCCTCATGATCTTTGACAACTATATCTGGTCTATTTGCCTTAATTTCTCTATCTGTGTATTAGCATATCCCAGAGTATGGTTGCTTTCTCGTTTTCTGTGACATTTTCTGGCGTGTGTTTATACCATCTCTTTTCTGTTGTTATTCCATAGTGTTGGCATAGCTTCCAGAGTATATAGGTCCCAGCTCTGTCGTATCTGTGAATATATTCCTTCTTAGCCAGGACTGGGCAGCCAGAGATAATATGATTTATTGTTTCTTGTCGATCTCCACATATTCTGCAGTTACTTGTTATGTTTCTTTTCATTATATGTTTTTGGTAATATCTGGTGGAGAGACTTTGGTCTTGTGCAGCAATTAAAAATCCTTCAGTCTCTGCTTTGAGTCCTGAGCTTCTCAAACATTGATAATGCTCTTCTCAGTACATGAGTCGTTCCAGTTAACACGATTTTTTGCACTTCCTGTAGGGATAGTAAGCCTGGTATCATTTTAAAATAGGTTTCAGTACTGTTTTTATGATTCCTAGAGATCCTACAATCACTGGTACGGTAGTCGCCTTGAGGTGCCACATTTTTTTCAATTTCTATTAGCAAGTCTTTATATTTACTGATCTTGTCAAATTCTTTCGCCGCTATACTGTGATCGCAAGGAATACTCGTGTCAATTAATAAACACACTTTTTACAATAATATCCGGTTTATTAGCTTTTATAGTTTTGTCGGTATGTACGGGGAAGTTCCAGAGAATCGACACATTTTCTCCCTCAGTCACAGCTTCAGGATGGTGTTTATACCATTTGTCAGCGGTTTAGATTTTATGATGGTGACATTATTATTATTATTATTATTATTATTATTATTATTATTATTATTATTATTATTATTATTATTATTATTATTATTGTTCAGTAGTTTTATTTTTATAACGTGCTTTTACTTCACTACCGAGCGCAGCTCTGTGCGCCTTGGGTATGTGCTGTGGTTTTCTGTGGTGCTCTTATGGTTACTGTATTGAAAGTGTTTTGCGTAGGATGTGTGCAGTGCCCAGTAGTGCAATTTTATTATTATTATTATTATTATTATTATTATTATTTTCGTTTGACTCAAGTTCGGTCTTATTCTAGGTGGGATTTACGTGGGTAGTAGGTTACTACCTGTAACCTTAGGTATCCACAAGTTTTCAGCAGTCCTTCAAGTGCTTAGAAACCTCTTTATAATCCTTGCTGTCCCTAAGAGACAAACTTTCTGTAGGAGCTCTGCTGGGCATTCTATTCCAATTTCCTTCTGCTATTTGTCTTATAATAATAATAATAATAATAATAATAATAATAATAATAATAATAATAATAATAATAATAATAATAATAATAATAATAATAATAATTATTATTATTATTATTATTATTATTATTATAATTATTATTATTATTATTATTCCGCTGAGATCGACTTTGCCTTTCACCCTTTCGGGGTTGCTAAAATAAGTACCAGTTGAGCACTGGGGTCGATGTAATCAACTTATCCCCAACCCAAAAATTTCAGGCCTTTTTCCTGTAGTAGAAAGGATTATTATCGTCGTCATTATTATTATTATTATTATTATTATTATTATTATTATTATTATTATTATTATTATTATTATTATTATTATTATTATTATTTATTTATTTATTTATTTACTTATTTATTTATTTAATGATATTCGCAGTAGGATACATTCGAAACTAATAAAGTTTAGTTAACGTTTACGAGACATGTTGAGTGAATTTCAAGAATAATCAATTTCCTATTCCAAAAGTGATGGGTGATCATAGTAGTGTCTTGGATGAGCTATGCTGTTTCGCCTAGAAGAAATTCTCACACTTATTTAAAGATGAAAATTATTTTTAACCTCAGAATGTTTTTACTGAATTTATATGTTGTTGTTTAACATAACTTGCAGTTGTCATAGTATCTTAAATCAGGAAGGACACACTGAAAAATGTAGCTTTATACACGCAAAAACGGGATTGTCAAAGCTTGAGCGCTTTTGATCGGAAATGATTTGATGTAAAAATAATCCTTGATATGATTTTGTTCAAACTGAATTGATGACATAATTATAAACTTTCAAAAATTAAAATATAAATAGTTAGAACTAATTGTGTTGGTCCAATTAGAATTAATTAATCTTCAGAGACAAGGAAACCTTAAAAATGATCTTCCATCCGCGAATCTAATCTTTTCTCGTGAGACCCAAACACCTACTGACACATGATCTCTCTCTCCTAATCTCTTTCTCCCTCTCTCTCTTTCTCCCTCTCTCTCTTTCTCCCTCTCTCTCTTTCTCCCTCTCTCTCTTTCTCCCTCTCTCTCTCTCACCCACTCTGAAGTTAGTTGTGCCTGAAAGATGCAGTAGCACACGCAATTATATACATCAGTGTTTAAATAAACTGTCAACTGATTTCACATTTTTCAATGTGTTGCTAGAAACAGCAGTTTAACACCTTTGAATCTCACCTACCATTTTGAAAAAAGACAAAGAAAAAGATACGTTGGACATTGTAGCTCTAGATATGAAATGATAACTGCAATGCCTTTTTACATAGCTGACCTTGGATTAAATAACAACCACCAATACCATCGTCGTGATCCAACGAAAAAGCCTCTTTCTGGTCGCTGGGTCTGTTAGAAATAGCAGCAAAATATCCGTCACATTACTCTACGTACTGAAAAAGAAAAGGCAGGACACTTCGGAGAATGTATTAATAATTATTCAAAAAGACGAGATGGCTGCATCTAAGAATGATTTAAGAGTGATTTGGCTGTTATTTCTAGCGACCATATAAAGGACCACTCACTGATTGTTTCTCTAGTTAAAGCAGTTGACGCATTTCGCTCAATTCTTTGAATGTGGTAGAAGGGAAATCGAAGAAACGGTTTCCTGTAACACAATAATGCTTTTATCTTTTATAGTGTTGTGTGATCATCTCTTTTGAGTAAAACTGCATCGAAATGTCACACAAAAATCTAGGGATAAGTAGGAGAACCGCTGAGTTACACCCTCACATCAAGCAGAAATCCTGAGTTATCTACATTTTCTTCTGTTTAGCTTGTTGGAATTGCAGATAAATCACTATTTTAAGGAGTCTACCAATATTTACAGAACGTAGGGCAGTGAAGCTAATGAAAACGATAGCGATGCAGTTTTATATATTTGGTTTCTGTCCTTCACCTTTTAGGTTTAAATCTCACCAGAGTTGAATTTCTTTTATCTCAGTGGTTCTCAGCCATTTTTTATACGTGAGTCCCTTTGATTCCTATTTTACTCTACTGGATCCATATAATCAATCAATGTTTAAAAAAACCTCATTATATTTTTATAATTAAATATCATTAGGAACTGCATATAAAAATGCTTAAATATTTTGTGTATTGTAGACGTATAACCAATTTATTGCAGTAAACTTTAACAAAATTTTATATGGACCTCGGTTGAGAATCACTGATTTATGTCCTTCAGAGACGACAGGGTCGACAACATTTAACCAATTATACACTTATTCTTCAAATCATGACCACGGGAGTACCTGAGTAGGGGTAGAAGAAGACCAACTTGCTCCGAGGAACAGAGACCATTATAGTTGTTGTAGAAAAAGTAGAGAGAGGAGACAACACATTTGTGAGACAAAGGTTGGAGCGTGTCTGCGAATGGTTTTATTCCAATCAGTTGAGTGGCATCTATCTGGACACTATCTGGGGTATCTGCGTGCGCAGAATCAGCACCATTCCAGATGTGGGAGGGATACAACTTTTGTGCAACATTAAAAACATTTTATCCTCCACCCTCATACACCAGCACCATCTCCATCACAGCTAATTCCTTACTGCCTACATCATTACTCTTGTCATCGTCTTCAACATTACCGTTATCATCAACACCATATCTGTCGACTCCATCATTGACAATACCAGTGTCGTCGTCGTCGTCGTCATCATCATCATCATCATCATCATCATCATCATCATCATCATCATCATCATCATCATCATCATCATCATCATCATCATCATCATTATCGTCGTCATCATCGGTGTCATTTTCACTGTCATTTCATCATAACCACACCAAACACCACATCGCTGCCACTTTAACACTGTTCCCATAATCACCATCAATATCACCAGCACTACCCACGAACACCTTCAACTCCATCACCATCACCACCACCACCACCACCACCACCACCACCACCACCACCACCATCATCATCACCATTATCATCGAGATAATACCGCCACCGATACTACACCTACCTGTTTGCTTCTATTAATATATCTATTGTTATTATTATTATTATTATTGAGTGAGAGAGCAGTGCATGCCATCAAAGTGACACTGGGGTAAAATATATGAAGCCCATTATACCCATCATGACTACCCGTCTGATAAGGGTACACCAGACACATGCATCACAACCATATGTGCGTGACATGGTGATCTCATATCAAGATAAACACCGCATGACCTCGCAGGTGGGGCCCAGTTAGAATTTTCTTCAGGTCGAGTAGCCCATTCCGCTCAAAATGTCCCTGAATAAGGTTTGTTTAAGGCTGTTGAGCAAAACATCCACGTTTCCAAAAGTGAAATATTCAAACCCCCAAAGAATTCCTCTCAGCACATGGCTATGATGTCATGCTCCTCCACTACTTCTGCTCATGAACAGAGATGCACATATCGTCAGCCACCAAGGGACATGTTCAACTAACCAAGGTCAAACAACTGACTAGCAAATCTGTGGTATTGAGCAGAATATTTGCTGTAGCTCATCTTTTATACCAAGACAAAACAATGTACATGATAGCACTTCCATTCAATTAAGATCAGAAGCCATGAGAGCCACTGCCTGGTACTGCATCCGGGCATTTATTATTATTATTATCATCATCATCATCATCATCATCATCATCATCATCATCATCATCATCATCATCATTATTATTATTATTATCATTATTATTATTATTATTATTATTATTATTATTATTATTATCATCATCATCATTATTATTTATTTGACTTTTACTTTGTATTTGTACAAGTTGACTCCAAGTCTCACCCAGAGACCTCAGGAAACAATTAGAAGTTCATGTTGGTGTTATGCCTAAGGTGTCATATATTTGGTTTTGCACATAGTATTGTTCTTGAGAAAACAAGAAAATTATGAGTTTGTTTAAAAATTTGAGATTACATAGACAGTATTTTACGTAGGATAGGAGCAGATCCCATGAGCATTATCTTTTGAATTTCTGCCACTTTGGGGTTTCCTGGTATCTGAGCTAGACAGGAATCAACCCCTTTTGCTATCATTCCTCGGGCACCTATGACAACAGGTATTGTTTTAAACTTGAGGTTCGACATTTTGCCAATTTCTATTTCAAGTTCTTTATACTTGCTCGGTTTTTGATAGGTCTTGACAGATACATTTATATCGATTGGGGCAGTTATATCAATGAGGAGGCATGATTTTTGTCTGAAGTCTTTCAATGTAATGTCTGCCTATTCGCATCTATCTTTTCTTCAGTTTGAATGAAGTTCCATTTTCATTCTAAGCCTATAATATTGTTTCACTTTTATTCTTTCACTTTTAATTCTACCGTGATAAATAAATAATTCATATCGTAATGTGAACAACATTATGCATCGGGAACTTTCCGTCTTTACCGCCATGACAGCGGAATGGTGTGTCAGTGTATGTGTATTGACTGACATAAGGAACGACTGGAGGTGAAACTCTTGACAAAAAACAATTAGGTGACAAGTACAATGCATATAAAAACACACACCGTTCAATTACCAGTTCATAATTATAGCAACAGTTGTAAGGTTGCCAGGTATTTACAATTATATATTTACCCTTAAGCTAATGGAGTCTCAATAGGGAAGAGAGATGAGACTTTCCCGAGATCAGCAAAAGCATGCTGCAGCACGTCAAATGGAGTCTCAAGGGAGAAGGGAGATGAGACTTTTCCAAGATGAGCAAAGGCATGCTGCAGCACATCAGATAGGATCTCAAGTGAGAAAGGAAGATGAGACTTTCCCGAGATCAGCAAATGTATGCTGCAGCACGTCAGATGGAGTCTCAAGACAGAAGGGAGATGAGGCATTCCCTACATCAGCAAAGGCATGCAATAACACAAAAAATGGAGTCTCAAGGCAGAAGCGAGATGAGACTTTCCCAAGATCAGCAAAGGCATGCTGCAGCACATCAAATGGAGACTCAAGAGAGAAAGATGAGACTTTCCCAAGAGCAGCAAAGGCATGCCACAGCACGCCATATAAAGTCTCAAGAGAGAAGGCAGATGACACTTTCCCAAGATCAGCAAATGCATGCTGCAGCACGTCAGATGGAGTCTTAAGGCAGAAGCGAGATGAGACTTCCTCCAGATCAGCAAAGGCGTGCTGCAGCACGTCAAATGGTGTCTCATGATAGAAGGAAGATGAGACATTCCTAACATCAGCAAATGCATGCTGCAGCACGTCAGATGGAGTCTTAAGGCAAGAGCGAGATGACACTTTCAGAAGATCAGCAAAGGCACGTTGCAGCACATCAAATGGAGTCTCAATACAGAAGGGAGATGACACATTCCCAACATCAGAAAAGGCGTGCAGCAGCTGGTCAAATGGAGTCTCAATACAGAAGGGAGATGAGACTTTCTCCAAATCAGCAAAAGCATGCTGCAGTACGTCAAATAGAGTCTCAATAGAGAAAGGAAGATGAGACATTCCTAACATCAGCAAAGGCGTGCTGCAGCGAGTCAAATGGTGTCTCATGATAGAAGGAAGATGAGACATTCCTAACACCCGCAAATGCATGCTGCAGCACGTTAGAGGGAGTCTGAAGGCAGGAGCGAGATGAGACTTGCAGAAGATCATCAAAAGCACGCTGCAGCACGTCAAATGGAGTCTTAAGGCAGGGGCGAGATGAGACTTTCCACAAATGAGCAAAGGCATGCTGCAGCAAGTCAGATGGAGTCTCAACACAGAAAGGAGATAAGACTTTCCCAAGATCAGCAAATGCATGCTGCAGCACATTAAATGGAGTCTCAAGACTGAAGCGAGATGAGACATTCGCAAGATCAGCAAAAGAATTATACAACATGTCAAATGGAGTCTCAAGAGAGGAGGGGGATGAAACTTTCCCAAGATCAGCAAAAGTATGCTGCAGCACTTAATGCTGAAAGATTAAAATAACGTTTTTCTTGATTAGACAGAGGTTCAATAGAAAAACTCTCAGAAACAGACTTCGTACAAATTCGTACTTCACAACTCCTGAAGCTGCTTTCAGATGTGATCCATCCCATTCTTATAAAACTGAAAATTTTGTCCAAATTGTTGTGCTAAATTCAAATTATCGTTTCTGCAAAGCTTTATAATTTCCAAATGATGCTAATGGCATGTACTGCTCAGGCTGTAAGGTAAGATTGCCAGCACTATTAGCTCTTTCTCAATGTCTTATGGGTCTTCTGGAAAACACTTCCATCCAGTCAAAGGATATTCTGGACAATATCAGACAATACAACCCTGCCTTTCAAATGACACCCTTTGGTGCATCTAAGGAGATAGTTGAACATGGATTGACACTGACGCTGGACGTTCAAGGGCAAGTCTATCACCTCATTATTTCCCTGTAACCCACAAATGAACAACCAGTTCCTCCAAATTTACTTTATGAGTGATATAGGTCAACAAACCCGAAGGAGGTTTCAAAACTTCAGACGATGGGTTATGTTAGACGCAGCGCGGACCGCCACAAAGGGGAGTATATCCACTAAGAGTTTTACGGTGCGTTAAAAAATAACATACGCCCCAATTTTCCATGACAGGTTAGGGCCTGGAATACTCCAAACGGACTCATAACATGTCGCTTAGTCGCATTAGCCCATTATTTATTCCACAAATGTTTTGTCGTCGATGCTGCACTTTCCCGTATCCCTGTTTCAACATTATTGTAATATATATATAAACTATGCCATTTTAATCCGATTGAAATGACCTTTTTCTATTCTATATTTGTATTTGTGTTGTGATGAGCGTATTTAAAAACCTGATCTTCGATATAAACTTAAAAGGAAGTTTTCCCAGAAATCCTGTCCTTTACCTGTTGTTTTTAGCATGTCCAAGGTGACATTTGCGCCGTCCCTTATTTTTTTCCTAAATTTCTTCCGATTCCTGTGTTTTCGATTCAGGAGATTAGGATTTCGCCCCAAAAATATTTTAATTTTCTCCCTCCCCTCCTCAATTTCTTCATTTTTACTTTTTTCCAAATGTTTTTCTTGGTAATCCACGGAGAAAAAAAAAACAAAAAAATACAGAGAATACGATTTTTTAAGAATTTTCTTCTTCCTTCTTTTTCTTCAACAAACACTACAAATTTCATCCCAAACATCCACCATTCACCTCACCACTTTCAAAAAGCTACAAACTCCCAATGTTTTACTTTTAGCTTTTTGGGAAGTGGGGAAGTTTCTTCAGGAATAATGTCGTTTAGCTGTTGTTTCTAGCATGCTGGGTTTTCTGTTGGTGGTCTGATATTTTTTACGTCTGCTATTTCAGCACAGTTCTACGTATGCGTAAAACATCAGACGAAAGTGAAACATTGAGAAATTTTAGCTTTTTGAAAGCGGGTAGGGGATGGTTGGGCTCGGTGGGGCTCGGGGCATCGAGCGTTTCTTTAAGAAAAATTAAACTTAATATATATATATATATATATATATATATATATATATATATATATATATATATATAGTTCCCAGATTCGTAATCTCTCTGGTTTTTTTTTTACCTGGATAAAAAAAAATCGAAAAATGTTACAAGTTAAGAAATTGCGGTGGAGACGGGGGGAAATAAAAATTTTGAAAACGTGATTTCTGGGCAAAATCGTATTAAGTCCATTTTATACGATAAAACAATACATACTTTGTGATCCTTCTGAAGAACAAAAAGCACTTTCATGCAAATTCATGCAAATTGTACCCTTCCCCGCTTCACTTTTAAACAAACAATAACTTCCATTAAGCCAATAATCCAGTTCACTATATATTAGCTGTGCCGATTCTGCCCATAAGAAAGGAAGAAATAATACATAATGTGGTTGTAGGTCATAACACCCAAGCAACGCCGGGATGCATTGCTAGTACGTGTGTGTGTGTATATATACACACACACACATATATACATATATGTGTATTATACTTATATAATACAATAGTATCAAATGTGTGTATATGTACATAATATATATATATATATGTATATATATATATATATATATATATATATATATATATATACACACACACACACACACATACTTACATACACAGAGTGAGAAAGAGAGGGAGAGTATGTGAGTGTGTGGCATACACGTTCACATTTACATATTCATACATATATTACATACATACATGCTTACATACACACACACACACACACACACACGTATGGCTATGTGTATAGTGCATAGTTACAGACAAGTAGTCGTCAGTTCTGCGTATGAAGTATGACACCTGAAGAAGTTTATCGATCACCGTAAATCTAACGTAACCTAATCAACAAGTTAATAAGAATCCACATCAAAACCGATTTACTAAGCAATGATGCATCCTAGCAGAAACTTTGAGCAGAATATTGCCTGAGATGTATCGTGGTATCATTGACGTCATCGTCTCAACGGACTATAACACCATGGTGATCACTAAGGAACAGCTACTACCTAATATGTGTCAGTGACATCACTGATACTGGTACTAGACGACGGCGATAACAATGATGACGGCGACGACTTCGACGACGATGACGACGGCGGCGACGGCGGTGACGACGACGATGGCAAAATGTACTAACACCACTTCTTTCGTTGCCACCCCTCCCTACAAAATACTCTCACCACGTTTACTACTACTACTACTACTACTACTACTACTACTACTACTACTACTACTACTACTACTACTACTACTACTACTATCATCACATCTATCAAACATTTTCACTCTCACCACCATGAGCAGTAATATAGCTAGGTAGTGAAGCGAAGGAGCGATCAACCCCAGGCAACGTATTTATGGGGCTGCAATTTTGGGTCTTCTGCTTAAGCCTATATATGCTTTTTGCATCGGGCAGCGCACATTGTAGCTACGCCACCCCACCAATCCTTCCGCAACCATCACTACTATTATCAACATCACCTCTAACACCATTTACTAACACATCTTACAGTATATCCATATTTTAAACTAACACTACAACTTTCGCCCATATCACCGCTCCTATCAAACAATATCGCCTCTACCAACCCCGTAACATTACACAGTACTATGGCACCACCACCCTTTCCTCTACCATCACTCCCATCATCATAATGTTCATCTATATTGATTTCAAATTTTGGCACAGGATCAACAATTCTGGGGGAAGGGGCTAAGTCGATTACATTGACCTCAGAGCTCAGCTGGTCCGTATTTCATCGACATCGAAAAGATGAAAGGCAACGTCGACCTCGGCGGAATTTGAATTCAGAACGTTAAGATGGACGAAATGCCTCTAAGTAGTATTCCCAGCTTGCTAACGATTCTGCCAGCTCACCACCATTCAGGTGGAATTTCAACTAAGAATGTAGAGAACCGAGAAGCATTTCTGTCGATGCACCAACGATTCTGCCACTCTCCCAGCCGAAGAGCAACGTGAAATGAAGTGTTTTGCTCAAGAGCACAACGAGCTGTCCGGTCCAGGAACCGAACTCACGATCTAGCATTCGTGAGTTGAGTGTAGCATTCTAACCACTAGGCCAGGCGCCTTCACAATCTTCATCTATATTACCACAACTTCTACTAGTACCACCACTACCACAACACGAACCTCACTTATAATCACCATCAGCACCGTCACTATCACACCAGTAGTACTACCATTGACACCATCACCACCACCACCGTCATCATCATAATCAACAACAACATTAACAACCAAGTACTTGTACTAATATTTATCATTGCAAGGGCAGTGTGTTGTACAAAGCATTTTCTGTTATACCCACCGAAACTGACTTGCGTTATTTATTATACTGTTGGGTTCGGTAAAAATAAGTACTAGTCAAATACTGGGGGCGATATAATCGATATCCCCTGTCCTTACATCAAACTGAGTAATCAGATACCCATATCAGAAAACATTATTACTAGAAAGAATATCACCCTCCAGGCGTTGTCTCCACGTACGCATTTTGATGGAAGGAGAGGGGACAGCGACCAAATCGGCCTCCAGTGTATATATGTATATATATATATATATATATATATATATACACACACATATATATATACACATATTTAAACCAGCTTTATTCGGTTCTGTGCGACTTCAAGTTTCGCAGGCTCCGAATGGGAGCCCATCTCTTTCAAAGCCTGAAAGAGACGGGCTCCTGTTAGGGGGCCTGCGAAACTGGAAGTCGCACGAAACCGAATAAA
The DNA here is from genome assembly GCF_046866305.1 of Octopus bimaculoides. Taxonomy (NCBI): domain Eukaryota; kingdom Metazoa; phylum Mollusca; class Cephalopoda; order Octopoda; family Octopodidae; genus Octopus; species Octopus bimaculoides. The sequence continues at coordinate 63,606,900 of NC_142933.1, forward strand.
ACTCTTTTAAATAATACATGTAACTCCTACCAAATTTGTTGAGTGCCCTTTTCTTTCGTCTGCCCACTTGCTCGTACACACACACACACACACACACACACACACACACACACACACTCACACACATATAAGGATGCATGGCCTACTGGTTAAGGTGTTACACTTACGATCGCAAGGGCGTAGTTTCAGTTCCTAGACCTGGTGGTGCGTTGTGTTCTTGAGGAAAACACTTCATCTCTCGTTGCTTTGCGATTTCTTCGACACCTGACACGTGGTAGACCGTGCACCAGTTCAAACAACGTCGATTTGATGGAAAGAGTGATCTAATGTGCGACACATATATTTAACCACTATAAACAAACCATTTGTGCAGCTCGTTCGGCAAGAGATGAATACTCATACGTTGTCCTCGATGGGAGAGTCCTTCATATGTATATGTTTTCAGGAAAATTTCTATCAATTAGAGCAACTGCAGCGAAGACTTCTCATGTTGGCTCGTAGTAAACGAAGTTGTGCTTAATTCCAAATCAGACGTGACCGAACCAGATCAGACAATGATGAAAGGCATTCTAGTCATGACCATCTCGTCACTTTGTATATCATGAACTTCATTATCCAATATTTACGACAGACAAGATTGTTGTAAGATGGTAGGGTGTTATATGAGGGAGGTTATCTATTATTTCCTGCAGTTCGAACAATTACGTAAAAGCTTTCCTTTCGAATACTAAGATTATCTCTTTTAATTAAAGGCATGTCAGCTTCGAATAGTTCTTGAATCTTGTGATTATCATTCTTTACCAAGCAGAGAGGTTTTAATTACCATTTGGTAATTATGATACATTCTCTAGAGGCTGAGATAATTTTAATAACATTAAGATGGTTAACACCTGGAAAGCAAAAATCTGGATGGTGAAATAATTTCTGAAGGAGAACAGTTGAAGTTGAACTGAGAGATAGGCACAAACAAGACTCTAAACACCAATCTGAATGAAGTTGAATTATCGAAGTTTAATTTCCCGATTGGGTAGAAGAAGATTAAATAAAATTATAATATCTCTTCTTCAAAATATTTTCCTATGTTCCAATTTTACAAATTGCAACAATAAAGGCGGTGAGCTGGCAGAATCGTTATCGTGCCGAGCAAAATGCTTAGCGGCATTTCGTCCGTCTTTACGTTCTAAGTTCAAATTCTGCCGAGGTCGACTTTGCCTTTCATCCTTGCGGGGTCGATAAAATAAGTACAAGTTGTGCACTGGGGTCAAAGTAATTGACTACCCCTTCCCGCAGAATTTGAGGCCTTGTGTCTATAGTAGAAAGGAATATTATTGCAACAATAGATAAATAAATGAATAAATAAATTGAAAAATAATAATTATTCATGAGTAGTACCTAAATGTAATGTGCGCCTGAGGAGTGAGTGACGAATCTAAAGAAATTCAAGAAAAGCTAAGCCATCCTCCTACTACAACAAAATAAAAGAGATTATAAATCGAAGTACGAAATTCCTGTTTGCACACAAAGATTTTCCGGAAACTATATTGAAGAAAATTATTCGTTGTTTTTGCCTAGTACCAGATTAGAACTGATTGAAGACAAGACGATTTCATGACTAGAAAGTGTTTGATCATAGTTGTTTGTGATCAAAGTTATTTCCTCTGTCCTTTTTTATGCAGACAGAGCATATCGAGGACGTTTCTAGAACCACTTCTTTTTGAGAAGTATGTGCTTCTCAAGGAATTTTCATGGAAGAATACAAAATGGGGTTTCCTGTTGCCTTCGTTCGACTGTTCATTTCAGTAGATACCATCATGTTATCTGTGACTATTTCTAAAAATGGGAGAAGATAAAATAAAAAACAATTTGATTTCTGTACTTAAATGGTATTTTATTCTTAGGCCACAAAATAGTGAAAATTAAAGATGATTTTACTAGGATTTGAACGCAAAGCTGAAATAGATACTGCAAATTACATTACTAACGCTCTAATAACCCTACTAATTCGGCGCCTTGCAACTGGAATAGAACTAACCAATATATATTTCGCTTTTTAAACAGAAGGGTTTAATTTGAGAGAGATTTGACATCTGTTTCTAGAAACCTCAAACTCTTATCCTGCCTAAAATTCTCAGACGCTTTACCGTTCCTAGCAATCTATTGCTCTTTGTTATAGAAATATTATCCATTTCCATTAGTTTAAGAAAGTTGCTTACTTAAATATATTCCATGTTACCCAAATTGTGACACCGGATTTAATTACTCTCCCCAACCACCAAAAGAATGTTTCTCTGCGGCTGTTTTGTTGATATAAAATTTAAAATAAATATATACACTAACAAACAAAACAAAGCTATTGTAATTTTTGTTCTTATTGATAACTTACATTTAAAAAATTTTCTGTTTTTGACAATGTCGTTTATTGTTATTACTTTTTAACTGTTGCAATACAGTTAAGAGATGGTGGAAATATATCCGGTTCAACAAACTGTACCAAATTGCAATTTTGCAAAACAGCAGTATTAAATGCTTTTCTGTAAATCGGTTCGAGGCCTTAGCTTTTAAATATGTTTTAGTGAGAGCATAAACCGCGTACGGCTATAACACTTTTGCAGGGTCTTCAAGATTCGGAGATCATTACTATAGGGTTGCTGTGATTTAAAGTCATGCACCAAGGCATAGAGTTTATTGAAACCGGAGACCTGGTCTAAATACTTGGAAAAGAATGAATTCCGCTAAAGGTATCCAGTGGCTAGATGATATTTAATCGGGCGACGGATTAAGCCGCCCAAGAATTGATATTATCCCTCCGGAAGGGATTCTATGCAATTAACATCAACACGATTTAAATCACAAGCTGGGGAGAACTCGAGGTTATGCCAAAAGAAATGTGTTCAAAATGCAGCACAGTGAGATCGAACCCGAGATGCGAAACGAACTTTTCATTTCCACGACAAAATGAAGTTACTTTGTCTTCTCTTTTCATGGCAAAACTATATCACTTTAAAGACAAACATTTTCACTTCAAGTCTTTAAGTGATCCACACTGTTGCTAATCTTACGTTAATGTGTGTGTGTGTGTGTGTGTGTGTGTGCATGTGTGTTAGCATGTGTATGTGTGTGTGTGTGTATGTTTTGTGCGAATGTGTGTATGCGTGCACGTGGGAGTGCGTTTGAATGCAGATGTGTGTGTGATATGTATGTGTGCATGGCGCACAGGCACAACAGAAGTGCATGTCAGCGCGTAGGAGTGCGTGTGTGCATGTGTAAGCGTATGTACGCGTGCACACGCGTTTTGTGCGTATACATGCGGGTGTGCGTTTACATGTGTGTGTGTGTGTGTGCATGACGCCTAAACCGTTTCCGTATGCGACTCTGTATTAGTAACATGTACCATGCTTTCGATAATTGTTTTAGATGCCTCTGTAGCTCTGATCAAGCATAGACAGCTTCCTAGCCTCGATCCAGTGGCACAACCACAATGTGACAGAGAAGAGAGAGGGAGAGAGAGGGAGGGAGGGAGGGAGGGAGGGAGGGGGTGAGGGAGAGAGAGAGAGAGAGAGAGAGAGAGAGAGGGAGAAAGCAAAAAAATATGTATCAGCATCCAGCTGGTACGCATTAAAGCTGAGTAAACTGTAGAAACGTTAAATGAAGAAACTTGTTCAATGACGCAGCTTGATGTACGACTTAAGAACTGAACCCACAGATTTATGATCCGGAACTGAATACTCCTTTGTCACTAAGCCACGTGCTTTTGAAAATGTTTCAATAACTCTAAGGTTTAGCTTAAATGTTTTTTACGCAATTGTTTTCTATGCATTTATTTCCGTAATCCTCTTCTGCACCACAATTCCTCATTGCGATGTCTTTGCAGGAGAGACAAACTTTATCTAATTACTCCATTTATTAATCAACCATACCTTTATTAATATATAATTGCTCGGGAGTAAGACAGCTGAATAACTAGAAATATTAAACAAAATACTTTGTGTATATTTGATCCAGTACTTTACATTCTAAATTGAAATCCTGCCGAGATCCATCTTATCATTCAGCTTTCTGGGGCGAATAAAATAGGGTCTGTCTAAAGAGATAAATTGGCAGAATTGGCTGTAGTTGCTTTGACTCTTTGCGTTTTGAACACGCTTGCGATGACACTGGTTACCTTTCATCTCAAAGGAGTGCATCGTTAGCGTGAAGAGAGATGATTTAGATGGACAAGTACTAGTTTTCCACATAAACCTTTAAATCATGTCCATACGGTTTCCAGGTGCTAATTTTATTCAATCCTGTTCGTCAGAGGCCTTAGAGATTGCTATGGTAAAATTCTAGTAAAATACTGAGATCCTTCTAATCGACAATACCGCCACCTTGTGTCAGTGCTGGAAATCAATATATCAGTACTTTTATTGCAAGCACTGTAAAGAAAGTGAAGCGAAACAGCTTCCACTTGAGATTCACACATCTTTATGTTTTCACCTCATTTATACTACAGATTATCCTGGAAAGGTTTCGCGTTCCGCATTCTTCTTTTCTTCCATAATCATATAAGGTGCAGTGAAAAAAGGAGAAGAATGCGTTTTAAAGTCTTGGGTTGTATATTTATGTGTTCCTTAAATCGAATCGGAAATCCTGGTTTGAGTTATTGCTCTTCAATAGAGTCACTAATGCTTGCCAGAAAGGTAGGCGCCACACAACTCTGGAGCTTTTTGTGTCTTGCCAAAAACTATATGCTGTTGTTATTGTTGTTATTATTTAACCCAGATCAACCCTCTATTCACTGCAAATATTCTACAGAACATATATTATCAGAACCTAAGTCTGAGGACTACCTAGTGTCCTACAATCTTTGATGACATCGCGGAATTGTCGGACCGTCATTAATCACTAATGTCACATCCCAAACCTACTGTAAAGTACCTAGTCTACAACACCAGTCCGTAACGCTTGGCATGAGGCCCTTACTGGGTGCAGTCAGCATGAACAAGCTGAGCCCAGATCTTATATCGAGCAGAGTCGTTACTCTCTGGAGAAACTTAAACAAAACCCGAGACCGAAATACACAAAAGTATGGAGTTTGAGCCTCATCATAAGTAACAAATATTGCCGCGTTTTCTTTTCTTTTTAACTGACCTGCTTCAATATCTTTTCAGATGCTCATGGACATTTTTGCCCAAAGGACTGGATCTACAGACCAGATAGCAACTCCTGTTATTTGATTACTACTATGGTACGTCGTCCATGGCTGGAAGCACAGCTGGCATGTGAAGCAAACGAAGGATATTTACTAAAGATTGATGATGAAGATGAACGAGTAAGTAACATATATGCATATTTGCATGAACACTAGTTTCATGATGACGACGGTGAGGTGGCAGAGTTGTTAGTGTGCTGAATAAAAAGGATACTTTGTTATATACAAAATACAAAAATTCGTGGATCGCCACGACGTATAAAAAAATTAATGGCTCCTTATTGGTTGAATTTTTTTTATAAATCATTCTTTAAAGGTTCGTAAGATTTTTATAAATTTCTCTAAAAAAGTTATGACAATTTTCGTATTTGGCATTGAATATTCCAATCTGTGAGGAAATTTTCAATAAATTCTGACAAAAAGATCAAACTTAAAAAAAAAAAGACTATTCTACGTTCTGGTTTAAATATCATGAAGATGAACTTTGCTTTTATCTTCCGAAACAAATAACACGTGACTTCTTAGGACGCTAGAGATCGGGATGAGACGACTGAGCGCAGTTGTTTGGACGCTGGCGATATGGCACGGCTGACTGGACATTCAGCCTGTTTTAGTAACAGTACTGTTTGGCACTGAAGGCAAACACACACGCGCTCACACACACACACATCTACGCAGCGGAGGAATATACGCATACGGACAGAGTCTGAGAGACAGAGAGAGGAGGAAAAAGAAGGAGAGAGGGGGGAGAGAAACATCAAAACGAGATAAACATTACATTAGCTATCAAATAAGTCGGGGGCCAATCAGCGACGCCAGATAGGTAGGGCCAAACCGGCAGCGACGAAATGCCTCATACACCTACAGATATATCAATAGGTTGACTCAAAACAGGGATATCAGAGAAGTATTGTTTTCCAAAGTATATTAAGGGCTTTAAATGAAGTGAGTTAGTTGCAGTTGGAAACTGAAATCAATTCGTGTTCTATGAATACGAAAACCTAAAGAAGAAAGAAGTGTTATGATAACGATGGTGCTGAATAGAATGAATGACGATGCTAGTGTTGTTACTAGTGGTGATACGATCATATATTTATATAGAAACTTCAATAAATAAGGAATTTTTTTTCTTTTTTTTATCTACAGGAAAAGCGTAATGAAATGTTTAACATTTAAAAAATAAAAAAAAATAAAGAATATTTTAGTAAACAACATATTATAGAACCTTTTTCTCTCTAAATACATGCATATTTTCACACACACTTGTGATATATGTATATATTATAGTATATGCATTACAGTATATTACATATATATCATATATTATTTATATATTGTAAATAATATATATATCTGTATTATATTTGTTATATATATTATATATATAGACACTCACACACATACATATGTGTATGTGTGTACATGCGCGCGCGCATGTGTGTGCGTGTGTGTGCAGCATGCAGACATTGATTTTCAAAACAAAAGCACAACTGAATTAGATTTCAAATTTTCAAGCCAAAACACAAACCAAGAGAGAGAGGGGAAGAAGAGAGAGAAAGATGGGAAGAGGAGAGAGAAAGATGGGAAGAGGAGAGAGAGAGAGGGGGAGTGAGAGGAGAAAGTGTGGGAGACACGAGGAAGAGGAAAAATAGAGAGGAAGAACCAGGGAGAATATTTCACTTAGATATATTAAAGCTTTGCTTTTCTGTTTATAATTATTAATGTTGCTTTTTTCTCTTCACACTTTTTGTCAGTTTTAAAATCGTGTGCGTGTGCATGTACACATATACCTCTATACATATAGAGACACACATACACACACACATAACATATATGTATGTGTATATATATATATATATATATATATATATATATATATATATATATATATACATATATATACATACATAATCTAATTTATTTTGGTAGAAACAGTGTTGATTTTTAGATATGGGTTTGCAGAAGAACGTAACTTTATATATTTATAATTTATATATGTATATATATGTATATATATATATATATATATATATATATATATATATATATATATATTCTACTGAAACTGGAAACGATAGTTTTCGAGACAAATAGACTCACCGAATTTTGAATAATACAAGTGTTTTTACTTGTTTTATTTTAAATATTTTGCTTTGTTTTGCTTTAGCATAGTTATATATGATGCCAGAGGCAAATATTTAGGCTTACATATAAATCTCCTCTCTCTTTCTCTTCCTTTCTCTGAGATGTGTGTTCGTGTGTCCGTATGCGAATGTGCGTAGGCTTTTGCATTTTTCTGTTCAAATGTGTCATATATTTGTGTGCGCGCGCGCATGTGTGTGTATATGTGCATGTGTGTGTGTGTGTGTGTGTGTGTGCGTGTGTGTGTGTGTGTGTGATAATGGAGTTCACATAAATATATCTATATATGAAACCGAAATATTGGTTTCAAATTTTGGCACACGACCACCAATTTTGGAGGAGGGGTAAATCGATTACCTCGACCCCAGTACTCAAGTGATGCTTATTTTATTGGCCCCGAAAGAATAAATGGCAAAGTCAACCTCGGCAGAATTTGAATTCTGATGTCCAAGACGAACGAAAAATCGCTAAGCATTTTGCTCATTTTGCTAACGACTCTGTCAGCTTACCGTCTTACTATGTAACCGAAATATTGGTTTCAAATGTTGTCATCAGACCAGCAAGTTTTGGAGATGGGGTAAGTCGATTACATCGAATCCAGTGCTCAAAAGGTATTTATTTTCTCAACATCGAAAGCACAAAAGGCAAAGTCGACCTTGACAGAATTTGAGCTCAAAACATGAAGACAAACGGCAGAATCGTAAGCATTTTACACGGCGTGCTTAAGATCCTGCCAACTCACCGCCTTACTGTGTAACTGCAGTGTTGCTTGCAGTCATACTTTCCGTAAAGCATACTTTGCAACACCTCTTACACCAGCAACCACTATGAAGTAATGAATTAAACTAACGCATCCTGCTTCTTACACCAACCACCTTGCTGAATTAATGAAATAGAGTAGCTTCTAAATGATACCACATCACTAATAATTTCTCAGGAAGAACAAAGTAAAATGACTGAGCATGCGTGTGTGTATGTGAAAGGGAGAGAGAGAGAAAGAAATAGAGAAAGAGAGAAAGAAAGAAAGAGAGAGAGAGAGAGAAAGAAATAGAGAAAGAAAGAAAGAGAGAGAGAAAGAGAAGAGCAGGTAGACAGACAGACTAAGAGAAAGAGAAAGAAAGAAAATTGTTTTTCCCCTGTTGTATCACCGATTAACACTATTTCCGTCTTCAGCATGTAAGTATGTATATGATCACTCGACCTGTTGGAAATAGTAACAAAATCTATCACAATTCATATACTACAGCCTTTGATGAAGAATATGTTGGACAATGCTATACAAAAAGACGAATGGTCATGAATCGAAGACCTTTCGTTATGGGTATGTTCGATCAGAGCAGAGCTAGTAATAAGCAAATGCAACCAACTTAAATCCAATAAATGCGATGGGGGCCTTTGGAGGCTCGTTCACCCAGCGAGAAATAGCAACCGAACTTCCCTCAGATCGCGCCCTATTGATTTAAATTATGGAAAAATATATTGAAATAGTAGTTTTATAGAAGCAATAAGACAAAAAAGACAAATCTATGCACATATGGTTTATGAAACATAATTTATCCTATATCATTAAATGGCTGGAGAATTTATTGATTTTGAAATATCAAAACAAAATATCAAATAAGCTCGTAGAATTAGCCTTCTCTTCATGCAGTCATAGGCATTGGTATCTACTTAAAAACTTTAATGACATATCAATAGGCGTAACAAGAAATTCCAATTGAACAAACCTCATTTTCATTTTAATTCTTTATTTTCTCTTTATATAGTATTTTGCACAAAGATAGTAATAATAAATATGACCTCATTTTTATGATAAATTTATAAGTACCTACATAAAATCATCAGGGGTATACCAATAGACAGAAGAGGAAATCCCAATTGAATACACATTTCCTTTTCCTTTTTGTTTTATTTTCTCTACAATTAGTACTATACGTTTTATAAGTAATGAAGTTGTTTCATACCATAAGGTCAGAGCATTGCCTCATTATTGCAAATTGGCTGCGAACGCAAACTCTTCCAGCAATTCCACCTGCACCTTCCTGTCATACTAGCTAGCTCAATAGAGTGCTGCTCTGCTGTTCGTAAGCACTTGATCACCTAGCTGTTTCTGTTCAAATAGATATGCCCAAGCTACTGAGAATCAATAATGAGCTACTGAGAATCAATAATGAGGTCTATACAATTGAATAAATGCACTTAATAATCCCTTGCTCAATCGGTCTCACAATGATAAGTACCAACCTTGTTCCCCACCAAAAATTATTAGGGAAATGTTTTGATTCCATCCCCTTATTTATGAAAAGATAAATAAATGACGAAAGGAACGTTTCATATTCAAACTCGGAATTATGATACCGACAGTCTTAAATGAACGTCTTTTTCTCCTACTCTTTACCACCTCTCTTTTTAGTGATCCCATTTTTATATTTCAGCAATTTAATTTTTCCTCCATTTCAGGCTCATTCGCTTCTTATGCTTTTTTTTCTTCTCTTTCTTACTCTCACATCCTTTCTGCATATGCATGCAAGCTCGCGTTTCATTGCGTCCTCCATCATCGAGAATATATTCTCTTATGCCTAAAACGCAGCCGACCTACAAACTAACAACACACACACTTTGCTTATGTGTGTCCGATTTTGTTTATATACTTCGAGTTACTTCTAATTCATATTTGAATTTTTTTCTGTGGCGTGAAACGTTGCGACATGCCAGGGGATGGTTTTAAACCATTTAGCATATATTCATAGCTGGCGATATAGCTTGCAGCAAGCTTGATCGGTACGTGGCATTAAAAAGTCATAACAATGACGAAATATCGATGTCCGTTGCACCGAAAAGGGACCTGATGTAAATTGTCTCGCTTGTCTTTGATTTGCTTTCAGGTATTTTCAATAAGCGCATTGAGGATATATTCTCTAACGACTAAAACGCAGCCGACCCACGAACTAACAACACTCACTTTGTGTACGTGTGTCTGATTTTGAATATATATATATATATATATATATATATATATATATGTGTGTGTGTGTGTGTGTGTGTGTGTGTGTGTGTGTGTGTGTGTGTGTGTGTGTGTGTGTGTGTATGTATATATATATATATAGATAGATAGATATAAGCACGTATATATGCATACATCTATATCTATCTATATATACATACATATATATACATATATATATATACATATATATATACATATATACATATATATACATATATATATATATATACATATATATATATATATACATATGTATAAATATATACATATACATATATATATATATATATATATATATATATACATATATATACATATACATATACATACACACACACATGTATATATATATATATATATATATATATATATATATATATATATATATATATATGTATATATGTATGTATGTATGTATGTATGTATGTATGTATGTGTGTGTATATATATATAATTCGTAAAAAAAATATCTAATCCTGTCAGGTAAATATTTTGGAGCTAAGTTAAGGAGGAAGATTTTGAAACTTTAATGAGGTAGTTGTCTTCTTAAAGAAAATAAATATTTTACAAACAGATAGTCCAAAAGCTTTAAGGTTCCATTGGTTAGTTTGTCTCATTAAATTGCTTACACGTGATGTATTAAAAATTCATGGAAACGGAAATGTGGGTTATTTTGGTGAAACCAAACCTTTTGAAAATAAATCATTTGGCTCTGGTTTTGGTTTCATTGAGTGGTGTTTCATGCTAGTATCTTCTATGATAGGCCACAACATGACCTTAGTGTTGTGAATGAAATTTATTAGACGGAAATTGCAGAAGTCCTGAGAAGACGAACATGTGCGGAAACATGCAGCTACATAAATAATACACACATGCACGCGCGAACACTTAACACACACACACACACACACACACACACACACACACACACACACACACCTACATACTAACACATAGTGATATATTTACGTATATATATGTATGGATGGATGGATTTATATCGGTGTAGGACAAAAATCGGTTTGTTGAGCTAACATCCTTTTTGGTGTCCGTTGTCACTTATTGATCCCATTATATCTAGATCAACTTTTCCTCTTGTTGATAAAATAAATACCAGGCGAAGTATTGGGGTTGATATGAGTAAATGAAAACCCTTAAAGAACAAATTAAATTAACAACGCGGTTTCAAATGGCATTTGATTTGTTGTCTAGCCTTTTGTGAATCTTGTTCGAATAGCTTTCATGGAACAGACATGCGATGAATGACATGCCAACCTCAAATATCTTTTTTTTTTTTATTTCTGACATCTAGGGCTTGGTTTGAGGGGAGATATAGCTGCTATTTCTAGGTGAAGCCAATTAACTTCACTTCATAACAACCTTTTAGAAAAGACGTGACGTCACATCTTGAGTATTTTGTTTTTTACTTCCTGAAAACTCCATTGTTGTTGTTTTCATTGTTGTTATTGTTTAGTACCAGGTAAAGCCTAAACAATAGAACGTATGATCAAAAACATTCCAGTCATGAACACACCGTAATTTAAAGCATATCTATAATTATCTTTTATGATGTGCTCTTCCATTTTTAGGACAGTGGTAGCTATTTCAAGCAAGCTGAGCGACCGCTTAGAGGCTTCCTCGTTAGCACGTTTACTAATATTATTACTTGAGCAAGCAATCGAATAAAACTGTATATTCACATTTATCTAGATAGAAATAACAATCATATCTCCCTCGAATCACACCGTACTCTCTTAGAAAAATATGCATTCAATAGCGTGATCCTCAACAGTGGAGTGGAATTGGATTGCTACGGCTAGAATGCCTATGATCATTAGTCTGCTTGATCAGGTTTGACCTGGAGCTAAACAAAAACAGCACTAAAAAATTGAAATTCTTCCAATTTGATGTTTTACCTATAATATAATGTTTCTGTAATTATGATTGTGAGAAGTGATTAGAACAGAGGATAAAATCTTTCATGGTATATTGTGAAGGATAGACAGAGTACAATACCTAGCAAATGCTGGGCTCAAATGAGTCAATTATAAAATCCAACAGAGTTTGTACATAATTGTATGTTTAATTGTTTTGTGTTCCCAGATCATTTCTCATCGAACAGACCTATAATGAAAGGCAATGTAGTCGAGACCATCACATTTTTCTTACTTTCAAAACGGTGTGTTGTAATTTGAGGGAGATTTGACTGTTATTTCAAGCTTTTTTTTAGAACACACAAACACATGCATACATTCACTCATACATACATACATACATACATACATACAAATCTGTAAAACTTTCCAGTTTAATCGTTTAAGTATATATGAGCATGTCTAGGCATGCAACTATATGCATGAGAATACATACAAATCCGCACATATACATACATGCATACATACATACATGCATACATACATACATACATACATACATACATACATACATACGTACGTACGTACGTACAAACAAGCATGGCCAGTTGATGTTGTTGAAACCGGCTCTTTCTCTATTGGCAAGAAAACTTGAACTAAAACTGAATAGTGACATACATACATACATACGTATGTACATACATACATACATACATACATACATACATAATACAATGATCGCTTCATTGCCATCAAACGCAAATAAATAAATAAATAAATAAATAAATAAAATAAAGATGAAGGATCTTATTCTTTGATATTCGAAGTTTCTTTTTTTGCGTTTGGGGTGAAACTACTTTCTTGTACCGTTACAATTATTAGAATATTCAAGAAGAGAGAGAAAAAAAGAAGAAAGAAAACGAGAAGAGAAATAAAAAATGGTTTTAAAAACTACTGGAAGTACGAGTTCGCAGAAATTGGTAATTAGAGGTAGAAAAAAGGCATAAATAAGAGGAAATATCACCCTATATCATGTATCTGCTTCAGAAATTACGAAAGATAACTAACAACTGTAATTGTAGCACATGTAGTGAAAAATAAGTTAACGATAGAAGATTTGAGTTGCCATGTTTGTAGTAATTGATAGCACAATAAATGTATTTGAACACGTCCGTTTTAATATATATTCTAATAGAGTTGTATGTTACAGTCACACACGCGCACGCACACACACACACACACACACACACACACACACATAAGTGCATAGCAGTTAGTTAACTGGTTCTCAGGAACTAAGGTAAAAACAAATTGACGACAGTAGTTAATTGGATAAAATTGATGAGAGATTTGAGGAACTGAAAAAAAAAGGAAGAAAAGATAGGAAGAATTGTAGAAGGGAACATAACTGAAAAAAAAAACGGGACAGAGAAGTAGAAGGATAATATGATTTAGGAACTTGAGGATGAAGGATCCTAAGACAAGGATAAGAAAAGTATGACATAGACATAGTCTTGTCAATATATGAAAGAATAAGTGGTTATTTATGTTTTACAGAAAATTATGTAATTCATGGCGTTAGATTAGATGAGATACAGAAGAGGGAAAGGTCATACCATGATCACTTCCGTGTCTGGTTTAAGGAGAGGAAGGGGAAAGAAAAAGGAGATTTTGAGTGCAGGAAAGAGCCTCAACAAAGCAAAGGATCACATTGAATGAAAAAAAATGTAATTTATTTTGCACATGACCTGACAAATAAATAATGAGAAAAACAACAAGATATGTGGTAAGAATCCGAACGAAGAAGAGCTGGTGAATTTTGAAGGAGCCTCCTTTTGAAAACAAATATATCGTGAAAGAGACGTTAGAGAATAATAGCGGTGCAAGTAAGCTACTACAGAATATTATGGAAAACGATTTAACATATAATAGATATAGTTCGCCAAGTAACTATAAACAGCGTACTGAATCAAGGAAGTTCAAGTGTTTGTTACTGAATGCGATAAGCAGTGTAAATATAATTCCAGAGTTAAATTTTGGCACAAGGCCAGCAATTTCGGGGGAGGAAGTAAATTGAACGCAGAACATAAGATGGACGAAATGCCGCAAAGCATTTTGCCCGGCGTGGTAAGGGTTCTGCCAGCTCGTTGTCCCATCCAGATATTATAATATTAACAGAAGCTTAAACGAGGGCATAGATTAATCAGTAGCTGGGAGATTAACTTAAATAAATATATTACATTTAGAAATGATAGGTCATACAAACAAGTGGAAAATGTTATTTCAACTAACTTTGTAGTGAACCAATAATAGAAAAATTTTGGTGAAAGTCACGACAAAGGAACATAGTATTAACAGTTGAACTGTATTATAACAGACCTACATCTAGTGAAGTGAGTAAAGCGAGAATAAATGGAATTATTATAGAAGATCGTAATAGATTTACAGATATATGAGATGATTTTAATATAGTTCTATCGACTAGAACATTTTCAATTCAAACAACATAGCGCAAAAGTGTTTTAGATGTAGTATTGGATTGCTTTGCAATATGGTACATAAATGAACTTACTAAAGGGTAAGTATACTTGATTTATTTCTGAGTAAAGAACGTTTGATCATAGAAAATTTGAAAGTAAATCTTCCCTTTGTAGCTCCGATCATAATGCGATTCAATTCGATATTCTTATTGAAATTTTGAGGAAAAAATTGGAAGGTGGAATATTACGGTTATTGAAATGGAAATAAAAAAACATGGAATTTATACAGACAAAATAAGATTTTAAGAGATAAAAGTGCTACTGAAAAGTGGGTGACGTTTATATAAGTGATGCAGGAAGGGATTAAAAGTTTCTTCCTATGAAAGAAAGGAAGTTGGACACAAGAAACCTATGCAATTTCGCAGGAATGCTTACGGTGCCAGTAAGATAAACTTTAATGATTGAAACACTACCAGTAAACAAAAAATTATCAAGACTCTACGGTTTAGGCAGAGTAACCAAAATTACATGATAGGAGAAAAGAAAACAGGAATGAGAGATCGCAAATGTTGCAAAAACATGAAGAATGATCCTATTTTAGAAATACACACAATTAAATCCATAGATATCTTTGTCTTCCTATTTATCAAAGTGGAACCGATTCTGAGAGAGAGAGAGAGAGAGAGAGAAAGAGAGAGGGAGAGAGAGAGGAGAGAGAGAGAGAGAGAGAGAGAAAGAGAGAGAGAGAGAGAGAGAGAGAGAGAGAGAGAGAGAGAGAGAGAAAGAGAGAGAGAGAGAGAATCGATTCTAGTACTTGACAGGTACTTTGTCATCCTCTGAAGAAGTTAAACGCAAAGAGCCGGAACAATTATCACAAGTTATTTGCCCGATGCTCTAATGATCTTACCAAACGACTGTCTTTACCTGAGTGGAGGGTTGACAATAACAAAACAATTATATGTAAAGAATAAAAAGTTTAGGAAGGTATAACAATGCAATATAGAACAAAAAATGGACTGTATACCTGTTGTAACTTGGTAAACTGTAGTCCGATGATATTTCGGAATTAGAATTCCTTCTTCAGATCTTAATTTGCTGGAGTCTCTGCTATAAACTGTTTTCCAACGGTTTTTCTTTTTTCTGAAGCGTCTAATTAAAGTATAATCACCTTTATTGTTCCTTTTTAAACTTATTTTTAACCTTTCTTTTATTTGTAGAACTGGATTTTAACACAGATTGGCAAAGTTCAGTCAACCGATACTCTACGAACGAGTGAGTGGTGGCTTGGTCTAAATGACCGCAAGAAGGAACTGAAATGGGTATGGACAGATGGTTCTGCTATTGCTGAAAAAGCAATGTAAGTTAATGTTTCATACAAATATCTTCAATATATGACAGATAAAATAGCTATTCTCTTTTTTACTTAATCCCTATTTTCGTTCAAGAACTTTTCCAGATGCATGACTGTGTGGTTAAGAAGCTCACTTTGAAACTGCATGGTTTCAGGTTCAATCCCACTGGGTTTTCTAATATACATCACAATGGCTCAAATATCTCTCACAAGATGACACTGATATTGTAGGCTTTTTGCGCAAGTGTCACTGCTCATGTGACGCTGAAAAATAACTTGGTGAGGAAATACTGCTACACACAAATGGTCAGCTGATTTTGTGTGAGCAGAGAAGTAGAGAAAGAAGTGTCTCTCCTTATAAGTGTGTCTGTCACTAGAGCGAACACAAATGAACGAGAAACTCCAAGTAATTTATTATCAAAATAATATTCTTCAATAAAATTGATACATCAAAATGTAAATGAACAAACTGAAACGAAATTAAGGAGTAAAGAAAGAAAATTATTGAAAATTAACAATATGAATGCAAAAAGTAGAGCAACTATAACAAGACTGAAATATTAGAAAAAGGAGTTACTTAAAAGGAAAAATAAAAGCGAATACAAAGTAACTGAAAAAGAACAGAATAAAAAATTCAATCAAGGAGTAAATGGAGAAGAATAGAATGAAAGAATGGGAGTGTATTTTACTTGATGCAGGTATTGAATTGCGGCCATACTGGGGCATCACCTTGAAAGTCGAGTAAATTGGCCTCAGTATTTATTCTTCTTTTTAAGTCTGGTATTTATTCTACTGGTCTCTTTTGCCGAACCGCTAGGTTACACTGGTGTAAACAAACTAACATCGGTCATCACACACACACACACACACGATATACGTCTGCAATGCTGAAGTAATTAGTATATTTGTTTTTTTACCTTTTAACCTAATAATTTTTATCTTGTGTTCCTCGTTATCTTTATTTTATCACTCACTCTCTCTCTCTCTTTCTCTCTCTCTCTCTCTCCCTCTCTCACTCACTCACACACACACACACACACACACACACACACACACACACACACACACACACACACACACACACACACACACACACACACAGTCCTACAGTCCAATAGTTTTCATAGTCACATTCGTACTAATTTCTTTTAGCTGTCTGAAACAGTTTCAATTAATTTTATTCTGTTCTATTTCAGAGTGTGGAACGACCATGAACCCAATAACTGGGGTGGAGCTGAATGGTGTGCTGAAATCTGGGGGCACGGCCTCAATGATAAATCTTGCTCTATAGTTCAAGCCTATATCTGCGAGAGACCAAAAAGTAAGACAACCTTACACATAAATTTAAGTACAGACGTTCCCAATCTAGAGTGGACGCATTCATATTCAGAATTTCAGCTTGATTCACTAATTTTTTCAAACTCTAATCTATGTTTTCTTAAGACGTTTTATGTTTGTTTGTGTACATATGTTTATGTAAACATGTATACATGCATGTGTGTATGTATATATATATATATATATATATATATATATATATATATATATATATATATAATTATACAATTATATTTATATGTGTGTGTGTGAATAGCCATATATGTATGTAAATGTATATCTACATATACTATTAAAAATACACACGTAGTGTGTATACATGTATGTGTAAGTGTATATGTGTATATTTAACTATTTTTATTTATGAAGCATGCATGTCAGTTAAATTCTTTATTTTTTTGTTTTCATTACCGTATTCGATGGCATACAAGTTCCACCAGCGGGTAAGACCTCCAGCAAATTCAATTTCAGCCGGGGATATTATAAGGAATTCTTACTGTACTTACTTAAAGTTTGATGTTTCTCGAATATGTAGCAAGTAGTGTAGCAAAGGAAAAAAACTTGAACAAGGCATGCGACGAGGGCAACACGGAAAGTCTTTTCAATAAAAAGGATTTCTGATTTAGGCACAAGGCCAGCATTTTTGGTGGAAGAAGGTTAGTCAATTAGATCGACCCTAGTGCGTAACTGGTACATCAAACTCGAAAGAATGAAAGGCAAAGTTAACTGCGGCGGAATTTCAGATCAGAACATAAAAATGGACGAGAGATTCCGTTAGGCATTTTGCCTAGCGTAACGATTCCGCCAGCTCACCGCCTTTATAATACTACTATTATTACCATTACAACTAATAATAATGGTCTCAAATTTTCACACAAGGTCAGCAAGTTCGGGTGATGGGGTAAGTTGATTACATTGACCCCAGTGCTTTTTGATACTTATTTCATCAACCCCGAAAGGATGAAAGGTAAAGTTGACTTCGGCAGAATTCGAACTTAGAACGTAAAGAGGACGAAATGCCGCTAAGCTTTTTGTCCGGCATGCTAACAATTCTGCCAGCTCGCCACCGTAATACCAATACCACTACTACTACTAGTAGTAGTAACAACAACAACAACAACAACAATAACAGCAGCAATAATAATAATAATAATAATAATAATAATAATAATAATAATAATAATAATAATAATAATAATAGTCAAGACGAAGAGTGCGATTTTAGATGTTTTATTTTTTGAACAATATTTCGACAGAATGTCTGTCTTTCTCAAGTTCAAACCAAAAGGTGATTGAAAATTCAAAATTTCAGAAACCAAACGTAAACTATGAACGTGAGTAACCAGCGTCCATACGTTGATAGAATGACATCATCGGCTTTTGTCAGTTTCTTAATAAGCAGAAAGAAAGAAAGAAAATGGAAGACGACAGAAAAAGAAAAGAAAAAGAGAGAAAGAAGAATATTCAATCAAACTGTTTTGTATAAATTTGATGATATTCTCCTGTCATCTTATTCATTCCTCCAGGGCGTGATGTCAATAACCCGCAAACATATTTCTCCTCATACATTCTGAGAAGTGAAAGTGGGGTACATTCAGGATATTTTTTGAGAATGTGCACTTTCAAATCTTCTTCAAAATTGCAGCCGCTTGAAACGAAATGTTCAGCAAGTTCTGTTGAACTACTGTTCTTGTGCCTGACGTCGAATCTGTGCCCATTAAACCTTTTGTTTAATTGTTCCGTTGTACAACCAACATAAATCAAGTTATATTTCGTGCATTCTGCACCGTACACTAAATGGGAATCTTTGCAGGTTCCCCCTTCTGTATAAATCATAACATTTCTATTATGATTTTTGATGGTATTCACTTCACTCATGTTGTTGCACAATGAACAGGGCTTACCTCTCTTGCGGCTGTTCTTTAAGGTACAGCGTGTAGATACTCCAATATTCGTTTTCTTGGAGTCAGATATAGAGGTCAATAATTCTTTTATGTTCTTATTCCGTCGAAAGGCTACAATGGGCGGCTGAGGAAATGTTTGTTTGAAACTGGGATATTTTTTCACCACATGTTGGTAACTTTCATGCAACACTTTTGAAATGCCAGCGAAACGTCGGTGCCAGTTAATCACTAAAGGAATTCTGTAATCTGTTGTATTTTGTTTGCTAAGATTAGGCGTGTAGGTTTGACTATCTTTGCTAATCTTAACTATTTCACTTGCTATTTCCTTTAAACGTGATTCACTGTAACCTCGTTTAACATAATGACATACAAAAGCATTTGCATGTTTCCAGTAATCCCCTATGTCAGTGCAAATCCGTTTTATCCTCAAAAATTGGGATTTCGGATTTGACCGAATAAGATGATGTAGATGATCGGAGCGGCGGTGGAGATATATGTGGGATGACGTTGGCTTGCAAAATAACTCTGTCATTATTCTGCCTCCAGAAAAATTGACTTTTGTGTCCAAAAATTCAACGCTAGTTTTTGAAAAACTAGACGTAAATTTTATATTGGACTTAAAGCCATAGTTTCTAGCAAAACAATCACAGAAATGCAAGAAGTCCATTAAACTATCCTGTGATCCTTCCCAGACAAAAAATACGTCGTCAATGAACCGTAACCAGAGTAAAGGGATTTGAATGACTTCAGTAACTTTGTCTCAAAATTTGTCATAAAGACATCAGCGAAATTAACTGCCATGGGGGTACCCATGGCGCAACCATTCGAATGGTGGTAGAATTATGATTTATACAGAAGGGGGAATCTGCAAAGATTCCCATTTAGTGTACGGTGCAGAATGCACGAAATATAACTTGATTTATGTTGGTTGTACAACGGAACACTTAAACAAAAGGTTTAATGGGCACAGATTCGACGTCAGGCACAAGAACAGTAGTTCAACAGAACTTGCTGAACTTTCTTTTTCTGTCGTCTTCCATTTTCTTTCTTTCTTTCTGCTTATTAAGAAACTGACAAAAGCCGATGATGTCATTCTATCAACGTATGGACGCTGGTTACTCACGTTCATAGTTTACGTTTGGATTCTGAAATTTTGAATTTTCAATCACCTTTTGGTTTGAACTTGAGATAGACACATACACATACACATACATATACATCTACGCCTATAACCAAATAAACAGATACGCATATACATATACATACATGTATACAAACACATACGTAAACACACGCATGCACATACATACATACATACATACATACATACAAATACATATATATAAGAAAAAGAACTCAAATGTTTTCATATATACATACATATATATACATATATATATATATATACACACACACACACACACACACACACACACACACACACACACATATATATATATATATATATATATATATATATATACAAGCACACATACACGCATACATACATATATACACACACATACGTACACACACCCACACAAGTATACATATATACATACATACACACAGACACACACATATATATACATATACATACATACATATACATACACATGTGGACATACACACTCACATATACTTGTATACACAATCATATACACACATGTATATTTACACACACACATACATCTAAATATAGACATATATTTTTTTATAAAAAATACATCTACACAAATACGCTCCCATACTTATTCACAAGTACACTCATATATGAATATGTAAAGAAACCTATGTATAAATAAATACATCTGTGCACAAAAATGTACATACATCCAAAAAATCATACGTAAATGCATATTGATATATTTTAAAAAAATAATATTAATAAGAGTAAAAACAAGGGTGAAAGTAAAAATATAAATGATAATGCGTATATGTACACAAAAAACCAATAGAAACACCTCTAGTTTATACAAAACCCTGAATATGTATACACAGACACACACATACACATTTTCTCTCACAAATACACGCGTATATATAAACACCTATACCGGTATATTCATACGTACATAAATTTTGTATGTTTTGGTTGTTACAAGAGTTTATCAAGATTTAAAATATGCTCTAATTTAGGTTAATAAATTACGAAAGTTTAGATAAATAATTTGAATCGTAAATAATTTTAATCTTCTAACCTTTGAGGGAATTAATAATATGTTTTATTAGAACTATTTGAAGAATTTACTTATTACGGGTTAATATGATAGCGTTTTATAAAAACAGTGACTGTTATTTAAATGCTGAAAATGTATGTTTTTGCCAGTGTTTACATCTGTAAGAATGTTCTATGAAAGTATTTACCAGATTATTCTTTGAAAATAAAATAAAGAGGAGTTCGGTAACACAAAGATGGCAAAATTTTCCACCCTTTTCATATAGCTTAGAAATAGAAAGAATAAGCCAGTCTAGTTTAAATTTAATGTTATTATCTTTAAGATCCCAAAATAGTTTGCTAAGGCTCGTGGTATTACGTTTGCTTCTATCTCTAAAGGATGAAAAATGGTTAGAAATTCTAATGGATAATGGTGTAGAGGAAGATCCTACATAAAAGTGAGTATTTGTAGGAGTACTAACTTGGCATTGGTAGATAGTGTTTCTGAGTTTCGCATTTTCACTTAAAAAACTAATTCTTTTGCTATTAACTTCTGAAATAATGATTTTGTTGTTATGACTATTACTATTATGTATTGTGTTATTATTATTGTTCCCTATATTATTATTATTATTATTATTGTTATTTTGGTAAGGGTTAATAATGTCTGGCTCAATGTTATTACTGTTGGAACTCTCTAGTGAATGCAAAAGCCTCATATTGTGTGCAGATATTATCTGTGAAATGTTCTTCATGTTGGAGAAACCGAATCTAACCCTGTGTGTGTTTATGACTTGGGAGTAATGAGAATGTTTAGGAAAGTTCTTATTTATAGCGTTTTGGAACTGGGATACCAAGTTTGATTTTACACTTTTACTAAAAGGAAGAATTACCCAGACATATTTATTAGGTTCTGGTTTAGAATGTTTTCCGGTATTGTTTATAAATAGTTTTAGTTTATTATTATCGTTGAGACAAGGTTTTATTTGACGGCTATTTCCCTTATTTCGTGAAAGAATGTTAAGCTTGTTGCTATCGTTAGGTAATTTATGATTGAGGTTATCTTCGTATTTATTGTCATTATTTAAATTAAAAACTGTATCATTATTACTATTGCTATTAAAATTATTATTATTTTTACTACTCAGATCGGTTTCATAATTAGAATCTATATAATTAACCTTTTCTCTGTAACCTGCTTTTAATAAAGCTAAATTATAAAATTCAGCTTCCTTATTGAAGATGCATTCTTTTGTAGATAGATTGGATAGTCTAAGTGAAATATTTTTGACCAAATTTCTCGTTACAGAATTTGGATGATTGCTGGATTTACTGATATATTTTAGGTTAGTGGAGGGTTTGTGATACGGGAAGAATGTTTTAGTGTGTAGATCTAAAGTGACGTCCAAGAAGTTAGCTATAGACGTGTCATCTTCAAATACAATACCAAAGCCCATTCTACTAAAAAACCTAGCTAATTTATTTTTAACTTTTTGTATTTTTTGATTTGTGGTGTTCTCTAATTATAATAGACAATCGTCTCTGTATAGACCACCCTTAACATTTGGGAATTGGTCTTCTAATTCGTATAGAATGTATGTGCATACTAAATCTGCTATTTGTGCTGAATCGGAACTTCCTATAGGGACATCGAATCCTTCTGGGGTGTCCTTACGTATCCATAGTTTTTTATTGAACTTAATTATGGAATTTCTAGCTGCTTTAATAACTTTAAATTCCTCTCTAGGCATACTCGCCTTCTTGTAAGCAAACCAAAGTGCTTTGTTTAAAATAATGGGGTTAATTGAGGGATAAAAATTAGAAATGTCAAATTGGATAAATTTGGCATTATTTTTGTTGTTAATATTGCGAAACCATTCAACTACCTGCAAAGAATTAGACCATAAACTAAGTTTTAATTTGTTGACTAAAGTAGGTATGCATTTATCAAGTATATTTTTACTAAGAATACCAATATCTGATTTGGATGGACAAATTAGACGTAATTTAGGGCTATTCCAAAATTTTATCTTATGGTCTTTTAAAACGAAATAGGGTTGTTTTGGGTTTATATATATATATATATATATATATATATATATATATATATATATATATATATATGTATGTATGTATGTATGTATATATATATATATATATATATATATATATATATATATATATATATATATATATATATATATATATATATATATATTATTATTATTATTATTATTATTATTATTATTATTATTATTATCATTATTATTATTATTGTGTTCGCTAACAGTAATTACAAATAGAATAGGTTGAATTGCTTCTCAAGGCCAAGGACGGCGCTCTCAGTGGTCGCTGGTAGTAGTAAACACATTTGACCTCTGCTGACCCAAAGGGTGCGAAGATTCTTTTGTCTCTATGGCTGACCTCCCACCAACTGCCGAATCTGTTTATAGATCTGTAGAATTTGATCTATTCACCAAACTGCTACCCCCCCCCCCCCACCACCACCACCAGCTATTTCTTTCAACAACCACATATTTCTGATTATCTCAAGTACGAGACAAAATTTGAAAACAAAGAACATTTAATAAAATCTTTTAATAATAAATAGAAATAGTAATAATGATAATAACAGTGGTAGTGGTGGTGATGGTGATAATGATAAAAATTATATGATAATTATAATATGCTGCAGCTGCTAATACTACAAATACTACAACTACTACTATTCTGGTAGTACAGAAATCTGAGGCCCAAACAGTAATACCAGTAATACCAGTGATGATGATAATAATAATAATAATGAAAAGAGCAGGTGGAGTCTCCCCATGTCCTGATTATTGGTGTCACAATAAAAACACTGGTAATTGTGCAACTTGATAATCGCTACCTCATATGAGTGTCAATGAATAAACAAAATATTGTGAATAACGATGGTAATGAAACTGGAGCCATTGATGATGACAGTGTTGCACCCGGCAGGCTCAGAGATTCTGGTCTGGCTCCAGCTTGTCGATATCCAGAAAGGGACCACCACACACGGCGTAGAAGGAGCAAGCAAATTAATGCTGTGGTCATGGAGTGTTACTACCTGAGCAACCCGGTAGATGAAAATGGTGCTCAAATTAGAGGTGACCGACAACGTATGTATGATTATTGGAGTGAAAAGGGATTGTTTCAACTCACGAAACAGAGACTATGTGATCAAACTAGAGCAATAAGAAAAAGTCGTTGGTTCACAGAAGTAGAGCTCAAAGCCATCAAAAGACGGGTCTTGGAAAATAGCAGCAGAGATAACGATGAAAATACAGTTCTTACTGAAAAAAGTAATCTCATAGCACAGGAAAGGAACAGTGGTAGTTTACTTGATGAGAGACATATAAATGATTGAAAAGAAGACAATAAAACTAATGGCGACATGGCAGATGAACAAAAGGCAAGCTACAACATGATAAAGGCAAGACTACAGGAGAACGATAGCGACATGATTTGCAACCTTAAAAAGGTTGACCGGTAGAAGTTGAAACAAGAAACGAAAAATGTCAATGATATTCTGAAATACATCAGAACAAACAATTTGATCAAGGCAGCAAGTATTGTTGTAGCAGAAAATGTGGGTGTTGATGTCAAGAAAAAGAAATATAATGAGAGTGACAAAAGAAAAGACCCATGGTGGAAAAGAAGAATACAGGCAGGGTTAGATATGCTCTCGATACCAGATAATGAAAGTCAAAGGTTTTGGACTGACACTGACAAGGAATACAAGAAGGATGCTAAATGGCTGCAAGAACTGAAACAAACAGTAGTCTGTCCAAAACAAGCAGAACTAGTCATTTAAGTTAGGGAAGTGAAGGAAATCAGCAAAAAAATGAGCAACTGGAAGGCCCCGGGACCAGATGAAGTTCATGACTACTAGATCAAAAGATTTGGTGAATGTCATGCACGAATAGCTGCGCAACTCGACACCTTGTTAAATACTGACCAAATAATATCAGAGTGGTTGATGTTGGGTAGGACAGTGCTGTGCTTGAAAAACATCGATAAAAGCTATACGGTAGACAATTACAGGCCGAACTCCTGTTTGCCACTTATGTAGAAATTATTGACTGGAATACTCGGAGAGTCAATGTACGAACATCTGGAAAAAATGGAGTCCTGCCACATGAACAGAAAGGTTGCAAGCGTAAGTGCAGAGGTACCAAGGATCAACTCCTGATAGACAAATCTGTACTTAGAGACTGCAAGAGGAGGAAAGTAACTTAGCCATGTCATGGATCGACTATCGTAAAGCGTACGATATGATCCCACACTCTTGGATAATGGAATGTATGAACCTGTTTGGTATTGCATCGAATGTTGAGCGATTGCTTGGAAAAAGTATGGCGAATTGGAGGACGGAACTGACAGCATAGGAAGAAGTTTAGGGACAGTAGAAATCAAGAGGGGCATCTTCCAAGGGACTGCCTGTCCCCACTGATCTTGGTACTGCGCTTGATACCACTAACACTGATTCTGAGGAAAGCAAAAGCTGGGTATGTATCCAAAAGCCGCCAACAAAAAGTCAACCATTTGTTATTCATGGATGACCTCAAACTTTGTGGTAAAGATGAAGCCCAAGTCAGTTCGCTCGTTGATACAGTGTATACTTTCAGTGCTGATATCAGAATGGAGTTCGGACTGAGAAAGTTTAACTCTATAATCAGATATTAGAACGACTGGGCAGAAGATGGAGAAATTTGTTTCATGACCGTGAATAGCAAATTAACTTAAAAGAAAGGCTGGGGCAAGGGATTCGTACAACATGGAAAACATGCCGTAAAGTAGGTACTTAATTATTTGATGCTGTAAAACTGTAGTGCATGCTATTTGTTGCCGTTGGCGACCCCGGGAAGTTTTGAATATACATACGATCACGAGCGTTCTCGTTATTACCTAATTTTGCTATAGCTTTGCATATCCATGGCTGTTTTATCTGTGTCCTTCCTGCTTTTTCAGATGGTCGGATGTAATTTAAGCTAATTTTTGACTGCTACTTCTAGTAGATTGAATGACTTCATAGGGATAATGCAGTTGGTTCGTTGGATTTTTTTTTTTTTTGTTAATTACTGGTGTTGCTTTACCCCTGGTGTTCAGTGTCTATGTGTATAAGCTTTGTGTATATTTTGGTTTCCAATGTATCTTCCAAAAGCCGCCAACAAAATCATTAGAGCTTCCACGTCGTCAGTCTTTGGTAAAATAGTAGCGAGTCGTATTAGATGAATTTGTTTTTCAACTTTTCGGGGGTTGTTAAAATATGGCATCGATAAAACTGGCTATACTCGCCCATCCTCGATTTTTGTGATGTTGTGTCGTATAAAGAGAACTTGATGACTTCCACAATTTTTTACACAAGATGTTTATGCTATCAGTGAATACAGATGTGGATATATATATATATATATATATATATATATATATATATATATATATATATATATATATATCCACATACACATACATACATGCATATATAAATACACACATATATATACATATGTATATATATATATATATACATACATACATACACATATATATATATATATATACATATATAAATAAATATATATATATATATATATATATATATATATATATATATATATATATATATATATATAGATATGGAGGGCAGGGAATCGTCAATTAGTAATAAAATTAATAATTAACAATTTTGCCGGGTAGCTCAGTATGAAAAAACCTTTTCGGTAAAAAACATTTATAATCATAAATATATAGGGATTGACAGTAACCTGCTTCTCCAACATACTGAGAATTCAGAAATAGCAGTCAAAGAACTACTGATTTCAAAACTACAAATTATTACTCCAGATTGATAGCGATATAGTTTTGAAATCAGTAGTTCTTTGACTGCTATTTCTGAATTCTCAGTATGTTGGAGAAGCAGGTTACTGTCAATCCCTATATATTTATGATTATATATATATATATATATATATATATATATATATATATATACTTACATACATAGTTACATACATTTAAATACACACACATACACACACACACACACTTTATCAGGCTATGTGATATTAGTATGTCGCCTATAACAGTTATGATGTCTACAACCTTCATGTCTGCATATGAATTTGTAAATTACATTAGACCATCTTAAGTTTATTCAGTGGCTTGTAACTAGTGGTTTTGTTGCTGAAGAGAAGTATTTTTTTTAAAGTTTCGTGCTATTGCAATATATTGTTACTGTCAGTTTATGGTTGGGTGTATTGCAGGCTCTGTTCTCTTTGAGCTGTATTTAGATAACGTAGTCATCTATTCTATAATCATGGTGTATTTGGTTCATTTAATAAGCTTTATGTGTAGTTTGTTTTTATTAGGCGGTTGTGACTGTTGTATTAACTGTTTTGAACTTGTTTTTTTTTTTGTAATGTTGTCATAGTAATTTATTTTCATATCTGTTTGTTTTATTCAATTAATGTCATTCTGTATGTTTTATATATATATATATATATATATATATATATATATATATATATATATATATATATATATATATATATATATATATCTATTTGGCGGAGGTGGATCTAAATGTTCGTTTGAGTAGAAATTTTACAACTACCAATAACTACTATCTGGACATTCATTATCTATTTCCATGCATGTACAAGCATTTGTTTGTTGTTTACAGTGAGTACAGATGTAATGTATATTCTGCTTTCCATTTGTACATTTATATCTAATCTATGTCTAAAAATAAAATTGTTGAGTTGCCTGAATTTTTACTTATGATAGATATTAAAGTATTGAACAGAAGTTATTTTCCCGGAGGTGGTTTCTCATATACATGTATTTATTGGACGCCTAGTTGAATGATTAACAATCTCGAGATTTTGGGTTCAAATCTAGAGCGCGGTATCTTATACAAGTGTTTTCTTCTATAGCCTCGGACCAACCCCAGAGCCTTGTGAGTAGATGAAAGAAGTATACATACATATATTTATATATATATATATGTGTGTGTGTGTGTGTGTGTGTGTGTGTGTGTGTGTGTGTATGTGTGTGTGTGTGTGTGTGTGCGTGCGTGTGTGTGTGTGTGCGTGCGTGTGTGTGTGTGTGTGTGTGAGTGTGTGTGTATGTCTGTGTGTGCATGTGCGTCTGTATGTATACGTAAGTCGTCTAAAAGTTCATAAGTCAGGAAAGAGATGCACTCGTACATCTGCCAATAGAGAGGGTATATTATCCTAAGTGTACAGTATTATATATCCATCACGGCCAATCTTACCAATTGGTTTCGCACTAGGGGTACAACGGAGTGTTAGGCAACAATCAGATTATATAACCCTACACTCATCAGAGGTAGCAGATATGAAATCGGATTTGGTTCTCTATCCGCTACCTCTGATGAGTGACGGGTTACATAATCGGATTGTTACCTAATACTCTGTTGTATTCCTAGTGCGAAGCCCATTGGTAAGATCGGCCATAATGAATATACTGTGTAATACTGTACACTTCGGATAGTATATGTGTTTGTGTGTGTGTGTGTGATTGTGTCTGTGTTTGACCCCCACCACCGCTTGACAACCGGTATTGTGTTTACGTCCCCGTAATTTAGCAGTTCGGCAAAGTGACCGATAGAATAAGTACCAGGCTTAAAAACAAACTAAAAAAAAGGCACTGGAGTCGATTCGTTCAACTAAAGCATTGTTCAAGGCGGTGCTTCAGCATGGCCGTAGTCTAGTGAGTGAAACAAGTAAAAGATATAGGATAAAAGATAGCGAAACCAGGTAGAAGCCCATTAGTTCAACTCAACTCGTTATTCAAAGCTGTTTGGCTTCGTCATACACATTATTGTACTGATTCTGCTATGTTAAGTGTACAACTGCCATTTGGAAACTCGGTCACAATATCATACAGTGAATAAGTACCTTTGATGATAGAAAAAATCGAATACTAATTCGTCGAAACGAATGTATGATCCCTCTATTCATACAATAATATCTATTCCTTGACACCCGTGAACGAGTAACTAGCCATATTTGCATGATCTTCTATACATTTTGACGAGTTTCGTATTTTATCATCGATGTTTTCTTGTGCCTTTGTTAAAGGATACTAAAACCCCTGCAGCTCAATGCATACCCTGCTGTAAAAATAGATTATCATATTTATTGAACAGCATTTCTTTAAATCAACTCAAATATGTATGGAATTATGATAGTAAATCATTTTGATTAATAATCATTACTTTAAAAAAATAGCATTGTTTCGTATCAGTAGTTACTGAAATACTTTAGCGGACATTCAAGCAACCAAACTGCATAAAAACTGTGACATCTAAATAGTTTCTTAATAGCCTGGATGGGGAGGCGCAGATTTTCATGGTAATGATACACTGTAATTACAATCAATATATTTACTAATTTTTCTAACCTGACTGTTTTGTTTTTATCGTTACATTAGCAATCGTTTTTATGACATTAAATATCGGTATCTTCATGCATTAATTAATGGTTTCTTTACAGATTATCCTTTCAAATGCGACAACGATCGGGGCTGGGAGTATTACAACGGTACATGTTATAAGTATTTCTCAGAAGCAATGAGCTGGCATAATGCCCAGTAAGTATACAAGATTTTTGAAATAAATCTTTCAGCACTGTCCTTCCTCTCTCTCTCTCTCTCTCTCTCTCTCTCTCTCTCTCTCTCTCTCTCTCTCTCTCTCTCTCTCTCTCTCTCTCTCTCTCTCAAATACACACATGCACATATGTGTGCATGCATGTGCGCATGTGTGTTAAAACAGAACTGGAAAATTTTGGTATTTACTCCATATTATATATGTTCTTTTACCAATAGATGTTGCATAGATATACTTGTAGAAAAACATAAATCTGCCATTAGTAATTCATCAGATAGACATGAATACCTATGAAACTCTACATGAATACCTATGCAACTCCTATTAGCAAAAAACATGTAATCTGAAATAAATAACACCGAAATTTTCTAGCTTCCTGTTTTAATATGTAATTACTCTGCAATAAATATTTTCCAGTACTTTACAGTATTCTCCACTGTTTTCAACTCTCATATGGATCATAACATTAATGGATATACTTAGGAGAACTGGAATACACAGATGTGCTTCATGAGGACGCAGCTTGGATTATAATCTTATCTACACACACACACACACACACACACAACACATTTCCGTCAGCTAATATACACCGCCGGAAGTTGTTGTTGACAAACAACAGCAGTAACTTTATTCAGTTGAAATACACGTCTTTGGTTGAAATTACCGAAACACGACAACTTTAACACAAAATAACTTCGAAAATACAAACTTTTCTCAACAACGCTTAGAGTAAAAGATGTTCTATATGACACATTTTACCAGTATCCGAAGTTTGAAAGTGTTTGAAATTAATTTGTCGACCTGCCGATCAAAAGGAAAAGATCCCAGAAAGTATAATTGTGTATGTGCTTAAATAGTGAGACATCGTGCAGTAGGGGATCTCCGTCATTCAACGATGAAGATACAATTGTCTGGTAGAATAAATCGCTGGTTACTGAATTAACTGAACATCTCAGAAACACATGTACCCTTAACGTAAGTCTCAAGTAGAATCAGCATGGTACAATGTATGACAAGGCTGTACCTCTTGAATTACAGGTACAATCCACCCGACAGGCTTCTATACTGTCTCTGGCTACCTCAGTTTTACTTGCAAAAACTTGCCCTAGACGGCACGCTGTGAAATCAAATTCAAGACTTCTGAATCAAATTCGGGTTTCTTAACTCTATGGTCACACTGCGCACACAATGAGTTGTCTAATAAATACACATATAAATGAAAACAGCCTCGTGCATTCACAGACTATGTTACTGTGATATATTTAAGCGTATTCATTACCAACGATCCCTAAAGTGGCAACCTGACATGACAGAATCATTAACACGCCGTGCAAATTGCTTAGCTGCAGTTTTGTCCATGTTTACGTTCTGAGTTCAAATTCCGCCGGGATCGTCTTTGACTTTCATCCTTTCGGTGTCGATAAAATAAGTATCAATTGTATACTGAGGTTGATGTAATTGACTATCCCCCTCCCCCAAAGTTTCAGACCTTCTATCTATACTACAAAGGATTAATTAACAAAGAGCCCGACTTGACTAACCACACCAGTGCTCACCCTAGCCTTTGGCAAATCAATTTGCGCCTGGATTCCACATTTTGTCTTTTGGGATTAAGAGGAACATAAACAAGGACGAGCAGCTGGGGAATAATGAATATAGCGTTAACTTCCTCGAAGACTTAGAAAGTAATGCGAGATACCGTTTAGTGAAAGACAATTTTTTTTTGTTTCTATTTTTAAGATTACCATCCATCCGCCAGCTGTGAGTTAGCTGACCAAAACAGATTGCAATGTAGTGGAAATGATAGTAGTAGCAGCAGAGACGGAGAGAGAGGGGGAGGGAAAGGGAGAGAGATGATAACGATGATGATGATGATGATAATGATGATGATGATGATGATGATGATGATGATGATAGTAACGGTGTGTTGTTCTTAGCCTCAGGCCTGCTCTAATGACGACGATGACAGTGATGATGATGACGACGATGATGGTAATGAAGATGATAGTGGTGGTGTCGTCGTCGTGGTGAATGATGCTGTAGCGGTAATTGTGGAGTTAGTCATGGAGTATGGTAATGGTGCTAATGGTGATCATGATGGTCTTGGTGGTGGTGGTGAGGAAATGATAGTGATGACGGTAGTTGTGGTGATGTGATATGAATCACATCTGGCGAGTGTGTGTGTGAGAGAGAAAGAGAGAGAGAGAGAAGAGGAAGAAGTAAAGAAAAAGGAAAGAATGACTTTGTATAGATACATGCACTTATTAGCGCTTACATACATACATACATACAACTAATTTGATGTAGAAGGACAATCTGGATTATAGAACTCGAAACAGTGAAGAAATGGTGTGAGAATACTAACATTCCTGCAGTGACTGCTGCTGCTGATGGGATTAATGTGATAGAGTAGAGAACTATGGTGATGTGGTGGTGGTGATGATGATGATGATGATGAGGAGGAGGAGGAGGAGGATACATATACAACTTTTTAGGGTGTAGATGGGACCAGTTATTTTAGACAGAAATGTTGAATCGATGGAACTAAAGCTAAATGATGTGGGGGCAAAGAAGCAGTTGTAGATGTTGCTAGATTCTGTTATTATGACTTGAAGAATTGGCTAAAAACAGGATGGAAAATAAGCAAATGTGTGACACTTACACTTTCAAATGCAGAGAAATAAAATGTAAATAAATTTTATGTATGAAAACATTTAGTTTTGCTACTCAAGAATTTCGAGTCATATAAACAGATTTGACGGCGTCAAATGGGTGGCAATTTGACTATCGTGACTATATTTCTTGGGGGAAATGCCAGAGGCTCTAAGGCGAGACGTAGCTATATGTTCACTTGAGATGTTCACTTCGGAATTTTGTTCATGGTTTAATAGGTTCGCATCCAGCTATGTTGTTAAGAATTTAAGCCAATGATGCGCAGTTTTGTACATTGCCAAAGGTTCGGTGATCCATGGTGAGATCCATAAAACCAAGGAAGTCTCCAGTTTTCGCTTTACTTTAATCAGTTTCAAATTTAAATCGATGAAAACGAATTGATATATATCTCATATAATGTATAATTAATACTTTCAAATATTTTTATCCTGTTGAGTTGCATAATGTGATTAAAAATAAATATATATTTTGTGGTCCTTGATGTTTTCCTCGTGGATTTTGTGGCGGTTGTGCATCACAAATTTAGGCAATTGGCAATAAGGTTAAAGTTTCCTACTGTATCGTTGATACGGTTCTGCGTCAAGAGCCAAGATACACGCACACACACACACACACACGCACACACACACACACACACACATACACACACACGTAAGTAGTTAGGGCGATAGATAGAATTAGAAAGTGCTTTACAGTATTTAGTTATGCTTCTTTATAAGTTCGAATCCAGCCGAGGCCAACTTTGCCATTCATCCATTTGGTATCCGTAAACAAAACATTAGTGAAATACTGGTGTAGTCGATTTTTATTTCTCCTACAGAAAAAGTGGGTTCTTGTCTCAAAATGTAGGATAGTATTACCAGGAATTGGGACGGCTCAGCACTGTGTGTTATGTGCAGAATTTCATTATGAATTTCGTTAACTACCAGTGTCGTTCTCGAGCTCTAGAAATGCTCGAATCATAATATAATTTGTCATTCTGTAGCCTTTTTAAAGCGTAGACTTGATATTTTTTGTCATCGAGAACACTCCAACCTCGATGGTGCATACCGGTTTTGACCTGATATGTTTGGAAACAAAATGATCAACATAAATACAAAGCTTCAGCACTTTCACATATTTCACCAAGACATTTGTAGTCAAAGTATAATTAAATATAGGTCCTGCTGATCGCTTATAATCTGCACTTTTTTCTTACTGCTTTTACAATACAGGGACACGATAGGTTTAGCATAACCTAATCGCACTTTTGGTCTAAAATTGGGATATGAAAAATATAACTTTCGTCCTCTAAGAGAAAAATAATTTCGTTACTTCGATACCGAAAACGAAGTAAGAATGTGTAACATTATTTGAAATGATAATGATGTGAGATCCGGTCGGATTTGAATGATGGAAGAAAGATTAGGTCTGCAGTCTTTTTGTATTGTATATTATTTATTCCCAGCGAACAGCTTTTAACTGCGTTATCAATATAATATCTTTTGTCATGTATTCCTTCTAACAGGAATGTACAAGAATGTATCTAAGACTAAAAACATTCAGTTTTTCTTTGGCTGACAAATTTCAACACAGCATTGTTTGTGTATATCTGTCAAACTTTTGGCTTCCTTTTTCATTTCTTTTTGTCTTCATCTTCAACTAGTACGTACACACATGTGTGTGTGTGTGTGTGTGTGTGCATACTCACATATACACACACGCGCATGTACACATATTCTTTTATTCTTGTACTTGTTTCAGTCCTTGAACTGCAGTCATTCTGGGGTCTCGTTCCGAAGAGTTTAATCAATAAAATCGACTCCAATTCTTAGATTTTTAAAGTCTCGTATGTATTCCATCAGATTCTTTCTGATGAACCACTAAGCTACAGAAATGCATGCAAACACACACACACACACACACATACACACACACACACACACACACACACACACACACACGCACACACACACACACACACACACACACACTAGGCGCCAAGGCTTATGAGAATATAATTCGCGATAGACTAGTATTCTGTCCAGAGAAAATGTTGTTCCTCATCCGCTTAACATTACAAAAACCGGAACTGTGTACTAGTTTCATAAGTCCCGTGATGGTAAAATATTTTTCTAGGTAACTATCAATACAATGTTATGATTAAAAAAAAGATATTCTCGGCCAATCTTGAAGTCATTAAACCACTTTATTTACATGATAGACATTTTATGAATTTCTTTTTTCTTACTTTTCTTTTAATCACATGTTAATTTGTGTCTACTAAACATCAGCTATCCACGGCAATTTCTTTGTTGTTATATGACTCAGTAGCATCATGCAAATATTTACATACTGGACCTAATTTAAACGCTTCCAACAAAACCAATACCAGATGTGACATTCAGTATATCATTAGAAGCGTGTACAGGAAAACCTGTCTAATGTATCATTCGTTTCATATTGTTTATTTTCTTTTCCTAGTTTTCTTTCTTTCTGTCACTAATTAATGCCAAAACGGGCTCCTATATACCATTCTCACGTGTTTTATTTTAAGGAGGTATCTTAGTATTTCAGTGAAAGACAACTGTATAAAATGGTAATTTCTTTATATCTTGGCATCCAGAACTCCAAATTAGACAAGGGTTCCATTGGCACACCGTAAGCTTAGCTTAAAGAGAAATGGGATCTACTAATCAGGTGAGATCTTCAGAGGTGTCGCGTATAATCCTCATAGATTTTAAAACTCATCATCAAACAACCTTGAAATAAAAACCATGATTACAAAAGATGATGTTAAAATATTCTGCGCTAGATTAAGACCAAAACTTCATTATTGTCTTTTCCAAAAGGTATGTACGCGTTGGCATTTTGTTTAAGAAACCATTAAAGACATTTAAACTCGAAAGAACGAGAAAAACTTAACGCACTTACGCAAACTCATAAAAATGTATCTGAAATCACTTCGTAAGGAATAAGGCATGATTAGGGGAAATATTAGCGCATAAATCTTATCATCTTCTTGAATGTTGCCAGGATTTCAACCTGGGCCTGAATCGTATGATAAAAATCCAAGATCACGAACTTAATTCATTCGAGCTACAGATGGACCCTCAAAGCAGTCATTCTACCTACTAAAAACAGCACCCTAATCTCATTCAATCTTTAAAAATGGAAGGACGTTTAAACATATTGTTCAAGATATATAAAAAAAAAATTTTAATAAAAGTAATGAATAGGATAGTTGCAGCTTGAGCATATTTGGTTAAGGATGACCTTACTTATTAAAATAAATCCATCAGAGTTGCGAAAGACAAAATTAAAATTAATATTATATAATAATTACATTTGCGTGTAGCTACCGGGATGGGCAAAGGGGTTCTTATCAAAACCTCGCAGCTTTGCTTTGAGGATGGTGTTAAAAGAGAAAGAAAATAAACATATCCGATGACGTCATTCGAGTAAGCCTTAAAAGGACATGACTGTCATGGAAAGAATGCCTTTGATCATAAATCAGCTCCTTCAGAGTTGACCAGGGATTAATAAAAAACACCACAATGTATGCATGTATGTACGTATGCATGTATGTATGTATGTATGTATGTATGTATGTGCGTGAGTAAGTATGTAATTTATGTATGTATTTATGCATGTAAGTACAGTCTTTCTCTCTTTCCTTTTGTGAGTGTGTGTAGGCGAAGTAGGACTGAATGGCTAAGAAGTCCGTTTCGTAGTCACGAGGTCCCAAGTTTGATCTCACTGCGGGATATCTTCGATAAATGCCATCTACTATAGCCTGGGATCGCACCTTGTGAGTGAAATTAGGTTGATGGAAATTGTATAGTAGCCTATCATATGGGTTGTACCTGTAATTCAAACGGTACAGCCTTGTCACAGGTAGTATTGGGCTGAACCCACCTGAAAATTATGCTGGGAGTACACACGTTTGTTGAAAACTCAGCAGTTTACACGTTGATTCAGGAACAGATAATCCAGCTGATCGAACAGCTGAGTCCTCATTCCCGAACGGTGGAAATCCACCAGTACACACACACACACACACACACACACACACACACACACACACACACATATATATATATATATATATATATATATATATATATATATATATATATATATATACTAGCAGGAGTGCCCGGCGTTGCTCGGGGCTGAATTGCTTTAAAGTACTGAAGTTCCTTGGAAACTTTTTTGAACATAAGCTGTCTTTCAAACATGGTGAGTTAATGTTGAATCCACGCCTACATGGACCATGCACCATGTTTGCTTTAACTATGTCATATAGTACTTTGTCTGAAGCTGAATCAGGAAGTTCTGCAGAAATTATGTTGTCGATGTCAGTTGATTTGATCTTCGTTGAGAGTCAAAGCAGGATATGAGCATGTTGAAGACCCCTTTTTTGCCATTCGATTGTGTACATGTCACATTGTATGGGTCCGAAGATTTGCCTTTTTTTTTTAGGAGGTCCGGAGGTTATGGCCGTTATGCATAGAATATAATTTCCAAATTCACATGTATGCATATAGATCTCTCTCTCTCTCTCTCTCTCTCTCTCTCTCTCTCTCTCTCTCTCTCTCTCTTTCTCTCTCTCTCTCTCTCTCTCTCTCTCTCTATATATATATATATATATATATATATATATATACATATACGTGTACATATACATCTCTCTCTATATATATATACATATACATATACATATACATATATATATATATATATATATATATACATGTATATATATACATGTATATGGATACATTTGTGCAGATATATATATATGCATGTATGTATATATGTATGTATGCCTGTATATATGTGAGAGTATAGTTTCACTGTAGTAGTTTCAATATGGAAATAAACTGAAAGTATCTGTCTTTACAGTATGGAAATGTGATTGTTTCAGATTTGATACTGAAATAGTGGAATAGTTTCATTTTGAAAGTGAAAGTATTTGGCATGAGTGTTTTTGTTTCACTTTTGACATGTAATACTTAAATAGTGGAGGAGATATTATGTTGCTGTGGTCTTGAACTATGCAAGAAGTTAAACATTTTTGGGGACTAAAACACAACCGGGACCCTAAATAAGGCATGTGTAAAATTTGAATGAAATTGGTTGTGTAGTTCTCGAGTTTTAGGGATTCACACAGACACACACTGAGACAGACAGACAGACCCACATTCTCATTTATATATATATATATATATATATATATATATATATATATATATATATATATATGTGTGTGTGTGTGTGTGTGTGTGTGTGTATATACACGTATGTGTGTGTGTGTGTGTGTGTGCATATGTATGCATAAGCAATATATGTATGTATGTATATTCACTCACACACACACACATTCTGTTCTTTCTTTCCTTCCTTCTTTTGATTATTTTCGTTTCTCCGTTCTTCCACACATCTTTTTCTCACTTTTTTCTTTGTTTCCTTCTTCCTAATGTTTATTTCTCTTATTTCTTTCTCCCTCCTTCTCCCTCTCCCTCTCTCCCTCTGTATGAGTTTTCTCTCTCCTCTATCACACACACAGACACACACAGATAGACAATCTCACTTGAATTCTTAAGAAAAGAGATCTAAAGATAAACAGTTTCTCTCTCCTACAAATGCAAATAGCCAGAAACAGTGTATTTAGCTTAAAGCTAAAATAAGTTAAACAGAATTGTAAGGATGCATCTTCACTAAGCTCTCACATTCATTTTCACTACTGAGTTAGGCTAAAATCTGAAAACCAAAATCTGAATAGATTTACATTATAGTTTTTCTTCTTTTGTCGGCCCATTGCTCTTATTTAGAAGAAGATATAAGCTCAAATGTGGCTTTTTGGTAAGTGGTTTGCTTTCCAGCCACATGGTTCCAAGTTCAGTCTCACTGTATGGCACGTTGGAAAAGTGTCTTCTACAATTGGCTCGGGCTGACCAAAGCCTTGTGAGTGGATTTGGTAGGCGGAAACTGAAATAAAGCCGTCGTGTGTGTGTGTGTGTGTGTGTGTGTGTGTGTGTGTGTGTGTGTGTGTGTGTGTGTGTCTGTGTGTGTGTTTGTGTGTTTGTGTGTGTGTGTGTGTGTGTGTGTGTGCGTGCGTGTGCGTGTGTGTCCCATCAACGTCCCTGTAACTTAGTGGTTCGGCAAAAGAGTCCTATGGAATGAACACCAGGCTTAAACAGAAAATAAATACTGCTCAAGGCAGTGCCCCAGCATGGCCGCAATCTAATGACTCAAACAAGTAAAAGATAAACGTACATTATTTACATTTAACGGATATTTGTCCTCATCTTGTTTGTTGATTACTCAACGTTTCGGTTGATATACTCTCCAGCCTTCATCAGGTGTCCTGGGGGAATTTCGAACCTGGGTTCTCATTCCTAAGGTATTTTTCCGATGTTGTTGTTATTATTATTATTATTATTATTATTATTATTATTATTATTATTGTTATTATTATTATTATTCAGGTCACTACTAACCCCGAGATTCTGAGTTCGATTCTAGGCAGTGACCTTATCTGAATCTGTTTAACAGAGTAGACCTCACTAAAAGCATTTAAGGTGTCAGGAGTAGTGTTAAACAGGGCAACGAACTAAGTAAGCCATCTATTGGTAAATTCCTTTCCAGCCGAAAAGTCAGTGTTGTGCCTGTACGTGACATCAGAGAAATCACTTTGTGATCATTTGACAAGCTAGAAGTAACAGTCTACTCTACCTCAAAATTCTTCATACCGCACTGAAAAATGTGAGCCATTTTTTTTAATATCTTCCCAGACATTGTCAAAATATGTTAGTGTAAACCAGCCTTTATTGCACAGCTTCTTTGCTAACTTTTTTAATTCAAAATGCCCAGACTTTTCGTCGGATTATTTTCCACTACTGATCTTTCTAGAAAAAAAAAAGCACTATCTCTTTTCGTTAAAGTAAAATTCAGTTATTTTAAACGAGAAGCTTATTTGTATTAGATTTAATTTCATTTAAAAATAAACTAAATTTATGCATTCAGCGTCAAAAAATTCGGCGATGAAGCATTCGGTTCTGATTTCAAATTTCCTTAGCATTACAGTTAAGAGTCTTGTCTTTTCAAATGAAAGAAATTTAGCATTCTAGTTTTTGCACGAAAGCTTTCTATATCTGTGTCCTATTTAGAACTTGTCCGTAAAAATTCTAGCACCAATTAAGGTCGCTCTGTTGTATACTGTCTCCAATTGTTTAATTTTTCATTATTAGGTGCATTGCATGAGAGCAACCTATATCTATCTCTCGCTATAACAGATAATAGGAGATATCCAGCTGAGCTATTTTCAACACGAAAACAAATCTCCAATATAGCTCTTTGTTACTATCTCAATATACATGCAAAAAGGAAAAAAAAACAATAAAAAACAAAATGCGATTGGTACTAATGCCTCTCTCTCTCTCTCTCTGTGAGCGCGCGCGTGTATATATAGTTTTGTTTATTGATTAATGATCAGACTGGTATTTTTAGAAGAAAATTTTTCCTTTCTCTTTTTTAAAAAATATTTGTTTATCTTATTCTGTTTTTCTTTTTTTTTTCTTTTTAATAAACATGAGAAGATGACAACAGGTTCAATAACACATTGAATACACTTGAAAGTGAAATCAAGGAAGAAAAAATATTGAACAAAAAAAGAAAGAAAGAATTAATAAACGATACCCTATAATATTAAAAATAGCTTCAGCTTTAACATATCTTGAATACAATGAAAAGAATAATCAAATTTTTCTCTACTTGTATAATAAGAATCCTTTATCGGTTTAAGTTACCCCTTACATTCGCGCGCGCAAGCGTGTGTGTGTGTGTGTGTGAATTTATGTGTTTAAACCATGGCTCAGTGCTTGAGGAGTTCACTTCGCAATTATGAGATACCGTGTTCGATCTTCTTATGTGACACTTTGACCAATGTGTTGCACTATAACCTCAAGTCTACCCAAGATCTTCTTGAGTGAAATTCAGTTGATCGAAAGTGTGTAAAAGTATGACAGATTAATACCTGTCTTGTCATTAACATACACTTTGTCCCACTCTTTCTGTCCTGGGGATTATATACTGTGTTCGTGTTTTCGGGGCATATTTCAGCCACGAAACTGAGCATTCTTACATAGTATGCCTACAAAACGTCATGCAGTGTATTTGTGGTTAAGAAACTCACTTTGCAACCACGCGGTTTCGGGTTCAGTTCATCTACACGGCACTTTCGGGGCAAGCAGGCAGCAATTTCTAGCAAGCCAATCTCCCACTAAGTAGCTCTCCTGTTGTTTTGTATTTATTTCTAAGACAATGAAATCATGAATCATTGCTGAATTCAGAAGATTCCTTCATCGGTTGTGGTTAGTATGAATGATTATTTACTAATGGTTAATAAAATTCATCCGTTACTCGGCTTCACATCTTGACGATATGATACCTTTAGCAGGTCCAGGATCTTTTCTGTTTGGCTACAGCTGTAAAAATTTCAAAGTTTATTGAAAATTTTTTAATTTGGTATATTAATGTAGTTTTCAAAGCTGAATCACAGGAAATATTTCACTTTTTCCAGAAAAGTTTTTTAAAAAGTTATAGAGGTTTAAAGTTTGATAATTTTCACCCAGTCAGAAAAAATGTTTTAATATTAAACAGTAAATAAATCAACTTCTGCTTTACGCACGACAAATGATCCTCAAGGACTTTTTTAATTTTTTGGAATTTTCAGAAAATTTTTGCGAATTTGTATTCTACATTCAGAAATTCATACGATTATGCAAAAACAAAATAATAATAATAATAACAACAACAACAGCAATAATAATAATAATAATAATAATAATAATAATAATAATAATAATAATAATAATGATAATAATAAAATTTGGGAGGCGCATGATTTAAGGCCTATTTGGCTATTATCTTTAGACACATCTCTCGATCAAGGTGCAAGCAGCAGAACACAGCATCGATGCACATGCTTTCACGTAGAATGTATTTGTCAACATGTACTATATCGCATACAAAAGAGTTCTCATGTTTGGCTGATTACTATGGAAACAGGTGAAGGCGCATGGCTCAGTGGTTAGAGCATCGATCTTACGACCGTGAGGTTGTGAGTTCGAATCCCGGACCGAGCTGCGTGTTGTGTTCTTGAGCAAGACACTTTATTTTACGTTGCTCCAGTTCATTCAGCTGTAGAAATGGGCTGCGACGTCACTGGTGCCAAGCTGTATCGGCCTTTGTCTTTCCCTTGGATGACACAGGCGGCGTGAAGAGGGGGGCCGGTGTGCATGGGCGACTGCTGGTCTTCCATAAACAACCTTGCCCGGACTTGTGCCTTGGAGGGTAACTTTCTAGGTGCAATCCCATGGTCATTCGTGACCGAAGGGGGTCTCCGACATATGGAAACAAGCATGAATGTGTCAGTAGCTTACGACTGGCTAAAATTATCCAAAATTTGCAAACTTTAAAAGCTAATAACTCTGAATTTTTCTGTTTTTAGCCAGAATCAGTAGTGAAAATGCATCCTTACAATTCTGCTCAACTCATTTTAGCTTTAAACTAACTACACTGTTTCTAGATATTTGCATTTCGGTTGGAAACTATAAAGAAAATATTAAGCAGCTTTATTTAATAATAAGCGTTAATGTTGTTTTTGCTTAGGCCTGGTTATTCCAGGCGGTGCAGATCTACGTCACAAAGTTGAAGATTCTGAGATAGTGAGCGGGAAAATAAATTGACCCTTAAAAACTGGCTAGTACTTTATTTATCGACCCAGAAAGATAAAAGATAAGACAAGGTTGACTTCAATGGAATTTTAGCTCAATACGAGAAGACTACCTTATACCGGAACACTACTGTATAAGGTTAGTCTGACGTCCTGGCTATTCTGCCGATCGACCTCCTTAGAGAACTGGCATAGATGTAGAACCTATGAAGCAATGGTGTATGTAGTTTCATCCCGGTACCTGCTGAAATGAACCCCATCTTTTCATGGGTTTCATTCAGAAGACTATACGCTTCTCTTTATTCAAAGATTATGTATTTTCTATCCAAGGTCCAAATTACTATGAATAAAGGCAGTCTTTATATTCAACATAATGTGGATGTCTTGTTAGAGCGCCGAATACTGCGCATTAATCAGCGCTCTCACAAGACATCCAAATTAAATTGGATATAAAAATTGACTTTTGGTACTAATACTGTTACGTCGCTAATAGTCACGATGAATAATGCTTAATGACATTAGTTTTACCGAACATCTATGCCACCAATTCTTAACCTGGTAGAAAATTTAGGATTCCTGTGGGAAATTTTAGAGTTGTAGCAAGGGAATTTTTTTAGTTGAAAATTCTTTATCATTTTTGCTAGATTTATTTTCATTAATGTTGATTGTATGAATACTAGTCTTAAATTTATATAGCGCGCGCGCGCGTGTGTGTGTGTGTAAAGAAGAATTGATACGGTGAGCTGGTAAAGGAGGGAGATACATGAAAATGTTTGAAAACATTTCTCAATGTAAATCTAATTAGTTCAGTTAGTAAAAACATCCAGATAATTAATTAGATTAGCTAAACAGCCTTTTAAGCATGTATTTATATCTACAGCTGTCAGGGAATTGTAGCTGAATAGTTAGCTATCTCTTAAGATCTTGAGTTTGTTTCAGCCATCACAGCTTAGACCATGCTGGAAACATGTCACTATTATTGTATACTGTATGGGAAACTTCTCAAGGGTCGTTCAACTTGCTAGAAATAGTAACCAAATCTCTATTTAATATCTGAAGAGCTTCCTCCCTGCTGCTCATCGTCATGTAGTGAATCAAGTTATCTTACGCTCTTTGATATGTTAAAACTTCAACGGAATCCAGCCAAACAGTTACTTCATTGTTCTAATATACTTTAACTCAATCCCCATCAGTCATCTCTAATACTTTGCTTATCCTTAAAATACCCCTTTCTCATCTAACTCCCTTCTTCTTTTCTTGCCTATTCTCCAAGGATGACGTCTTAGTTTACATCCGTAAATGTCAAGTAGATATTCTCAAAATTTCTCAGACACTTCCCTACACACGACGACGCACGCACGCACGCACGCGCACACACACACACACACACACACACACACACACACACACACACACACACACAGACGCAATCACGCACACACACGCGCACATGAACAAACACTGGTATACATACGCAGAAGTTCCCTTTTTTTATGCCTTCAGAGATTAAACCCCACCATATATACGTATTTTATACCGTACGTGGGAACGTCTAAGCAATCGCTCGAACGGCTAGCAACAGGAACCAAATTCCCTTGAATCACACCCTACCGTTTTAGAATAAGAAGGACGCATTAGACAGTGTAATCCTAGACATACGTAGAGATGGCTTGATCAAAGCAGGAATGCGTTTTGATCATACGTCTGCTCAATCCCGTTTGACCTGGGGTTCAACAACAACAATAACAATAATCCTATTTTTATTTACTGAGACCTTCAAACATCATTTCATTGGTTTAGACATATGGAAAATCTTTCAACACAAAAGAAAACCGAATGTCAAATCTAGATACTGGCAACAATCAAAATAAATTTGAAACCCGATCCCTCGGTTCTTTGACATGAGTTATAACACAGGTTTCATTTCTTTTTCTTATATTTCTTTAAAGTAGCATTCAGGTTTTTCATGTTTTTTTTTATTTCTTATTTATGCCCGATAATATATACAAACAAATAACATGTGATTCTGTCTGTTTTCATATTTCGTCAGAGACAAAAATTTCTTCATAAAAACTTTCTTCAAAATATACATGCATAAACACACATACATATATCTATGCATTCCATTTCATTCATGTACATATATACGCACTCAAGTACACACATCTCTCTATCCGTCTCTCTCTCTCTCTCGCTTTTGGTGAAATTGTAAATTCTTATTTCTACCAGTAATTACAGATATTCTATAATTGGGTGTTAAATAAATACTTATTTTATCGACCCTAAAAAGATGAAAGCAAAGTTGATCTCGCGGAATTTGACCTCAGAACGAGACGACGGACGAAATGCTGCTAAGCATTTCGCCCGGCGTTGCTAACGATTCTGCCAGCTCGCTGCCTTAGTAATAAGAGTAATAATAATGTATGTATGTA
Organism: Octopus bimaculoides; assembly: GCF_046866305.1. Taxonomy (NCBI): domain Eukaryota; kingdom Metazoa; phylum Mollusca; class Cephalopoda; order Octopoda; family Octopodidae; genus Octopus; species Octopus bimaculoides. The sequence continues at coordinate 63,651,833 of NC_142933.1, forward strand.
TGTATGTACGTATGTATGTATGTGGATGTACGTATGTGTATGTATATATTTATATATATATATGCCTTGTATGGTTTTCTTGATTTAGTTATTTAACCTATGTTACATTTCCCCCCGTTTTGCAGAAAGTGCACCAAAATATTTTTATTTGCTGTAAAGTACACTGAGGTTAAAAAAAAGAAACTGCTTGTAAACCGATACTCTATGAAGGCTTTTGCAATTCTGTCATATTTGGGTAGCATGGGATTTCGTGCACTTATGACATGTATATACGTATATAGCAAAGTATTCCCCAACGAGATCTGAACTAAGAACTGAAAGAACTCTAAAGACATATTGTATTGCATTTGTTTCGGTGTTCTCTTATTTCAGCCATCTTCACTACCCCATCACCATCACCACCATCTCGCTGGTAACGAGGATGCAGAAGCAATGGAAGTGGAATTTTGAAGTAAAATAGATGGGACATGTAGATAATGAATTCCTGCCTTGACGTTAGGATGACAATTTGTCTGATAGATATTGGGACATAGCTTGAAATGAAAGCAGTATATGAATTATTTCAGTTCTTCTGTCTAGAAGGGACGGTAAAATAAGTTAACTTGAATGTAAAGTAAATAACAAGTTTTTATTTCTATTAAACGGTGACAGTAGTACCAGTAATATACTGTGGATCGGTTCCGTCCATTACATTTTCTTCCTTTAGAATAAAATAAGTTGTTTTAATGTAAATGCTTTCGGTATGATCAACGTATTATAATCCTTATAGATAAAATAGAAATACCAAGTCAAATTCGTGGTCCTCTTTCAATTCAATGAGAGCGATTTCACTTAATTTACTTTCTTAATGGTCTTGAAAAAGATATGAGAAGGTGTGATTCCGGGTTCAGTTCTACTGCGTAGCATCTTGTGCAAGAGTCTCGGGCCGACCAAAGCCTTGTGAGCGGATTTGGTCGACAAAAACTGAAAGAAACCCGTCGTGTGTGTGTGTGTGTATATATATATATATATATATATATATATATATATATATATATATATATATATATATGTATATTATAGTTGTTTCAGTCATTAGACCAAGGCCATGCTGAGGCACCGCCTTGAGAAATTTTAGTCATGCTAATACATCACGGTACTTATTTCCTTTTTAAGCTTGGTACTTATTCTATCGGGTTCTTTTGCCGAAACGCTAAGTAACAGAGACGTAAACAAACCAACACCGCCTGCGCCTATGCAAACTTCTTAACACACAACCACGCCTACACCAATTTGTATATATATATATATATCCATGTGTATCTGTGTTTGTTCCCTACCACCGCTTGATAACCAGTGTTGGTGGGTTTACGTCCCTGTAACCTGAATTTTCGTAAAAAAAAGTAGTAATAGAAGTTCCAGGCTTTAAAAAAATAAGTACTGAAGTTGATTCGTTCGATAGAATTGTTCAAGATGGTGCGACAGCATGGCCGCACCTTAATGATTGAAGCAAATAAAAAAAATAAACGATAATGTCACAACTCCGTAATTTTCTTTCCTTCAGAATTTCAATCATCACAATTCTGCAACTCGGTTTCAACTCCCGGTAATCTCTTCGAAAACAAACAGGCGTGGGTGTCTGGGTAAGAAGCTTGCTTTCCAACTATGTGGCCTTCTACTATAGCCTGGGCCGACCAAAGCCTTGTGAATGGATTTAGTCAACGGAAACTGAAAGACGTATACACACGCGCGCACGTGTGTGTATGTTTGTGTTTGTTCTACTATCAGCAGAAACCGCTCGAATAAGAAACTTTTCAAAAATAAGTGCAGGTGTGATTTGTTCCATAAAACTCTTCACAGCGGTGCACCAGCATGGCCGCAATTCAATAAATGAAACGTGTAAAAGATAAAAGAACTTAGCCTCCCACCCTCCCATTTTTTTCGTTCATTACTTTTCAAAATTTATCTTCCCTTTTCCTCTTTTCTTTATTCCTCAATATTTCTTTCTTTTTTTACCCTTTCCTTTACATTTTTTCTGTTTCTCCTCTCTTTTTTCCCATTTTTTTCCTATTCTTATTCAATCTCGATCCAAAGAGACCTCCGTTTCCTCTCTCTCTCCTCTCTTCCTCCGTCATTCAACTCTATTCCCACGAAAATGGGGGTGGAGTAATGTTTTTCACTGTATGAACTAGTTTATACTAAAATGTCCTAATTTTCTACCTCTTCCTTATTGACCTGCACGAGTTTATGCAATATAGAATTCATACGCTGAGTTTAAAACAACAAACTAAACACAGCCAAGCCCAAGTCCAAACCTAACCCAAAACCCAAATTAAAAACCAAACAGTCGCTCAATTATTTACATATTTGAAGTCTATGCAAATGCTAAAAAATTATCAGGGTTGTTTCAGTGTGTTTTGTCAGTGATTTTTGTTCACGTCATTTAAAATCCAATGTAATATGATACCTCATATAATGAAAGTATTGACAGAGGGAATTAATTTTTGGTTCCCATATTTGGACCAAATATTTCTCTTAAAAAGAATTAATTATGTTTTCTATTTGTTAAACTTGTGCTGTTATTTTTGTTGCTGCAGTTATTGCTATTTTCTTTCTTTCTTTTTTTCTTTTTGCCTCGGGATAGAATTTGATTTTCACAGACAAACATTTTTTTTTTTTTAAGACTAGACATGTTATTTATAAATTTCATCGAACGGATTCAAATGACATAAACTTCCTTACAGAAGATATTATGTGGTTTGCTTGCACACAACAGAAAGAACCACTTAGTTCATTGACTGCAAGCATGGATTTACAGATGCTGTAGCAGAACATGACCTTTGCAGCACCGACACAGACTGATAAGATTAATGCGGTTGGTGATCGAGACGGTCGGTCGGCAGGATCACGAGAGTGTTGGTAAATGCCTTGTGGGTATTTGTTTCAGCTCTTCGCGTTCAGAGTTCAAAGTAACTGTCAAGTACTAGGACCAATTTCTCTCTGCTTGTAACATACACACACACACACATATGTATATATGGCGAAGGCGCAATGACCCAGTGGTTAGGGCAGCGGATTCACAGCCATAAGATCGCGGTTTCGATTCCCAGACCGGACGTTGAGCGAAAACACCTAAGGTCCACGAGGTTCCGGCAGGGGGTGGTGAATCATGCTGTACTCTTTCTTCCTGCTTCTGTTGTGCCTGTAATTCAAAGGGCCACCCTTGTCACGCTGAATCTCCCCGAGTACTACGTTATAGGTACATGTATCTGTGGAGTACTCAGCCACTTGCACGTTAATTTCACGAGCAGTCTGTTCCGTTGATCGGATCAACTGGAACCCTCGTCGATGTAACCGACGGAGTGCAACGAAATATACATATTCATTCTTTTACTTGTTTCAGTCACTAAATTGTGACCATGCTGGGGCACGGCCTTGAATTTTTAGTCGAAGGAATCGACCCTAGTACTTTTTTTAAGAGCTGGTACGTATTCTATCGGGGTCTTTTGCCGAACCGCTAGGTTACGGAGTCACAAACACACCAATACCGGTTGTCAAGCGGTGGTGAGGGAACAAACACAGACACAAAGATACATGGATATATATATATATATATATATATATATATATATATACATATATATACATATATATACATATATACGACGAGCTTCTTTCAGTTTCCACCAACCGAATCCACTCACAATGCTTGGGTCGGCCCGAGGCTATAACAGAAGACACGTGGTTCAGAAGCATTTTACCACACAACCACGCCTATATATATATATATGCCTATATAAGTGTGTGTGTGTGTGTGTGTGCGTAAGATCCAGGGAACGAGGTGTAGAAAGTTAGCTTCGAGCAATCTGTAGTAAATATTAAAAAAAAAACAACTTTCAGGAACAATAGTGGCTTATTGAGACGGAAGGTTGTGGATTATTTTTCTTTATCGAAGATCGATGAGCAGAAAAATTTCTTTTTTTGTTCCACGGAAGGCGACCAGGGTTCCGAGTTACGGAACGGAGTAGAAAAAATCCGGGCTACATATGTTTCATAGCCAGTGGTACCTCAGAAGCGGTAAAATCCAAGTGAGGTGCATACCACCGGCTACTCTTCAGGCCAAGGATATCTTGATTAGATTAAAGGTTACATTGTCGCAAGGAGGTACATGTTGACGCAAACAACATTCAATCAGAATATGATCACGCATATATATATATATATATATATATATATATATATATATGGAAAAACAGACAAAGTAGAAAATGCTAAAATACTTTTATAAAGAACATTACAGAACCGGTTTTGATCCTTGAGATCTTTTCAACAGTAAATTTGAATAATAAATTTTTGAAAAATTAAATTTTGGTATATATATATGTATGTATATATATATATATATATATATATATATATATATATATATATATATATATGTCATACACACACACATATATTTATGTGTGTGTGTATGTATATATATATATATATATATATATATATATGTAAGGAACGACCGTGCGAACTCAAAAAAGGAGAAATGGTGACGAATGGAAAAAAGAGAGGACTCCTTTTATTTAAACGTGTCACACGGTCGAACACAAAATAATATATATCAATAATGATGATATACATAATATGTTATGCGACGATAACATAGATGACCAGTAATGAAAGACCACAACCGTATTAGATGAATAACAGAGATATTTATTGTAGCGTTAAAGATGTATGTCTGTGTGAGAGTGTGAATGCGACATATAATAACATAATCAAAGACAGGCCGTCATACAAAGAAAAGTATGTATGTGAGTGATACATGTATGTGTATTATTACAGCAGATAGAAAGAGAGTCAATAACACGTGAGCAATTATACCAGTTCTTTAGTACACTATAGGAAAAGTTCTGTATGTGAAAGTGAGTTGGCTGAGTGTGGCAGTGCTGATCACTAGTTGTGATGTCGTGGCATCGATGCCGGGCCGTGATTCTTGTTATACAGATGTTCGTCGCTGGCTGAGAAAACTTGTCTGTTTATTTACCGTGGTGAAGCTGAGTCACCTAACAGAATCGAAGAGAGAGATGTGCCGCGGAGGTTTGGCTTGGTGTACATAGTAAGTCGTGTTGACGCTGGTGGAGATTGATGCTTGGTAGTAATCGTGTTGGTCATGACGATGATGCTGGATAGTAGTCGTAGACTCTTGCTGCTGAAGTGGCGACGGCGGTGGTCATCGTTGGCTGGACGAAGCTGTTGAAGTGGTCGCTGGCTATTTGTTGCTGCTGCTGTCGTGTGGTACACGGAACAGCTCTCAAAGAGAAACTGAACCGAGACAAATTGTTGGGTATGAGTTGATCTATTTAAGGCGTTAAGGGGGCTCACCAGACATCAGAAATATACACCATCACGTGACCTTATTAAGGGCTGTGATTGGTCAGTTTGCGTTCTGGCGGGAAAGGTTCGAAGAATTTGCCGCTTCAAATAATAATCAGTCACGTGATGACAAGGCTGGTGTTTTCCCCTACGTTCGCGTTTGTTTATATGTAACTGAGAAGAATGGCGATAGTAGTTTTGTATCTAATGGGGGTAGGTAGTTTCACTACATATACATATATATATATATATATATATATATATATACACACACACGCAGTGGGACTAAATCCAGAACCATGTTGTTGGGAATCAGGTTTCTTACCACACAGCTACGATGTTACTATTTCTTGCGGATTGGTTGACTGCGTGTGACTCCCGTGTCCCCTCATCCCTTATAATGTAGTTGTTGTTCTCCTTTGGTTATAGATCTGCATCTTTGTGTGATCAAAGTCGTTGTAACTGTAACTATCTCATATTTTTCTATATTTGATCATTATGTTTTCATATTTTTTAAGACACTAGATTGTATTTAAAGTAATTTCTGGCTACTATTTCCAGCAGGTGAGCGAGTACGTTGTTGCTTACTGAATCGTACTGGAGTTGTTCTTTCGACTGTTCCCTTAAAAATATTAAAATTCTATAAATTCTCTCACTGATTAATAAATTATTTAGTGCTGGCTTTGTATGTTGCCATTAATTTATTACTGTTATAAGTTTCCTCCCACTTGATTTTGAGTTCAAATCCTACAGGTAATAATTTTTACTATTTATCCATTCGAATTATTGTTGATGATGATTAATTGCAAGTCCATCCTGATCGATCAGACCGATTGTCAAAGGCTTTCCAGCCATGACTACTCTCATTATCATTATTTTATTTATTCTTATTTACACACTGCATAACGCGAACTGCACTTATCCAATGTCTTTTCAATTTTAGACGATAGGGTATAATGGGAAGAGCAATCGCGCAGAGACTGTCTCTCTCTCTTTACCGAGGTTTTATTGTTGTTGGTACTGCGCATAATGTCTATCCTGATTGATCAGACTTATAATGGAAGGCATTGCAGTCGTGATCATCGAGTATTTTATTAACATTTAAACTATATATGTAACACGTCCTTCCCGTTTTAAAGACGGCAACGTGTGATTTTGAGAGAAATTTGTCTGCTATTTCTAGCAAGTCGATCGACTGAGTAGAGGTCTACTTCTGTTTTATAAAATAGTAAATCAATATTCTTGTCGATTCAAAAGACAACCCGTCTACAAAGCAATAATCTTGTATATGTAAGAAACGACTGAAAGAGATCGATAAAGTGTAAAAACAAACCTAAAGGAGTTGAGGTGGAGGTGGTAGGGGGTCTTCTATGGGGTCATTCGACCTTCTAAAACTAGCCGCTATATGACCCTCTTATCACACACGACTCTCTTTAAAAAGGAAGAATACATTGGACAATGAAGTCTTAGATGTATAAAAAGTTGATATGGTCATCACCGGAGCATCTTCGATCATAGGCCTGCTCATCTTTTGTTGACCTGGGGCTAAACATGAACCACAACTGCAATTATTGTAACTTTATTTCAACTTTGCCTGAACTGTAATACTTTAAGTCTGTAACAGACATCATGATTAAACGTATTTTATTTATTTGTGAATAATAATTTTTTTCTATGTATTTATTTAAACGTTAGATTTACTTGTGAAATGGAAGACAGTGAACTGATAGCAATTGAAGATCGCACGGAGCAGTTTTACGTCAATGACCAAGCTATGAAGTATCTCAAGTCAGTGTGGATTGGACTTCGCTATATAGAAGACGTAAGAAATTAATTTATTATAGTGGTTCTGAAAGCTGGGGTTTTTGAGCTCACAAGGAGTTGCAAATGTCAAGAGAGCGCTATGGGAGTGCTAGGTATTTAGAGCGATCATGATTTTTCTCAGAATTCAAAATTGTACAGTCGAGTTTTACGTTAACGGCCAGCTATGAAATATCTCAAAATACGTAATGTAGATTGGACTTCTATTTCAGTAGTTCTTAACTTAGGTAGCAGTACACTGGAGACAGTGTGAACTCAAAAGGACAGTAAATATCGGTTTCAAATGTTGGCTCAAGGCCAGCAATTTCGGGGAAGGAAGGAAGTCGATTACATTGATCTCAGTATTCAACTGGTATTTGTTCTATCGACTCGTGAAAGGATGAAAGGCATAGTCGACCTCGGCGGAATTTGAACCTAGAACTTAAAAACAAGAGGATATGCTGCTAAGCATTTTGCCCCGCGTGTTAACGATTTTGCTAACTCGCCGCTTTAAGGGCAGTAAATAACATGAGAGCATTATGGAGACGCTAGTTGTTTAGTGAAGTCGTAATATAACTTAGAAATATTTAATCCAAGTACAATATCTATATTTCAAAAAAAGAAAAATATCTTTGCCGAGATTACCGTGTGAGTTGGGTATTGTATTATTAGTGGGGTGCCAAGGTGCAATATAATTTCACTATATAAGTTCTCACCTTCTATAGTAATTTCTATAAGAATTTAATATAGAGGGAACTAGTCCACGCAAATATCTGTAAGAAAAAAAAAAATGACAGCAGCTGCTTGGGACAGAGTAGCGAATGATATATTTACCACCATTCAAAATTAGCCCCTGTTTGATTAAAATAATTTTTCTTCTTCTTCTTCTTCTTCTTCATGATGAAGATTTTGTAAACGTCATTCAGTGATGCTTTGAGCACCAGAAATTTATAATATGTTGCTTTTATTTATTTTCCAATTTAACAGATAATAGAAATATTTACTATTGTTGTGAAATCTTTTAATATCATAAAATAATCCCACCTGATAAGTAGATAATTGTGTGTCATGTGTTGGATATGAGATAAAGCACCGGCTGACGTGAGACTAACTAATGTGGCTTCACGTTGCCTTCTCCTCCATATCCCAAGGAAAAGTAGAACTCGACATTACGAGGCAGATCAATGCAACGCCTTGATATATTTGGTTTTGTCCCTCAGCGCTCAAATCCCACCTTAGCTCAACTTGGGTTTCATTTAGAATTCACTTTATCTTTCTGTCCTTAGGCTATATACTGAAAACGATTCAATAAAATTCACACTTTTGAACTCCACAAACTGACTTTGTGATAATCAAAAGAAGTCAATTGAGTAGCACTCTCACTTCTTGCAGCTATGAAAAGTGTTTCTAATATTAGAGTATGTATTTTGTTTTTATATTTGTTTTTATTCTTATAAATGTGTAGTCAGAATTAACGATGATTATGTGTTTGAATTCGAGCCGAATGAAGGAACCTCAACACTGTTGCAAAACCTTCTGGGAATAGCTGTCAAATTTGCTCAAAAATACGTCCTTCTCACTCTAAAAAGAACACATTAAACTATAAGTACTCCAAAACGGTCAAGACTGGTGGAAGGTCTTTAATAATAGATCAACTCTATTAGGTCAGATCTGAGTTAAACAACAACAGCAAAATGTTTTGGCTTTTAACACAATGCTGTATCAGCAATAAGAAAAGAATTGGCGACCATTCGGCACCTGAATCAACTTAATTCTATTTTCCGAAGGCGTCGCTTGAGTTTCGTTGAAGCTATTAGTAACCAAGTCAAATGATGATGACAAGTGAAATATTGTAAAATTTCCCGACTTGCTGACACTCATTACATATATGAGTGAGAAGTTAATTAATTAATTAGCCGTTTTATTCAATTGTTTAATTAGACATTTCAACTTCTATGCAGTGTGCAAATCTGCTGAAGGTATAATTAAGTTACTGTGAGTGGGCAACATGCCGTTTGGACATTGTTGCATGTCTTAATATAGATTTGAAAATAATAATTGTTCATGATGTGAATTTGATGGATGCCAAAATTGGTAGGCCGTGGGACAAAATGTCTTGTGGCATTATAATTACGTCCTTTTACAAACAGCTTAATTGATGAATGTATGTATGAAGCATGCATGTACGCATGCGAGTACGTATGTATGTGTTTAGTCGGCTATACCGACATGAAAACCGATAAACCGGTGCCATTGAAATAAAATACTATGCAGTGTTATGCAGACACTCTCAGATACTCCTTTGTCATTCTCGTTAATAGAAATACAGTGAACCAGCGATTGGTCCCCACTAGACACTTATAATCAACAACTTTTCACAAAAAAAGGAGAAAATGCGATCAAAATTAAATAAATAAGTTTCACCAAGATCAATTTTGTTTATTTCATCATTGCAAAATCGATAAAGTAAGTACTAAAAAATAACTCGATGGGGTATTTTGCCATTTTGCCAATATTAGAGAGCAATCATTATTGATGTTGATCAATGTGGAGCAATTGTTACACCGACAGTGAGTTAAAATCGCTACACATCAGTGTAACAGTTTCAATCATCGTTTGGAGCCATTTCACTTTACTTACGCCACAAGATCTCATTTAAAATGCTGGGTCTTTGTGCTTTGTGAAAGACATACTTAACAGAATCCAAAGTGAGGATTAAGAGTTGTTGCTTTGTCCCACATAAGTGCTTGTGGAGTGGATCTATGATCGAAGGCGTTACAGATATGACTATTCCTGTCTTTCTTCAGAAACAGTAAATCTGAGACTACATTATTCATTATATATTTCTTTTTATATGACAATATGGCGTAATTTGATAGAAATTTGGCTGCTATTTCTAGCGATTCGATCGACTACATAAATACTCACTCGCTAGCTCGTGCAGATTTAGTGAGATATAGCTTAGTGATGTATGTTAACTTGTGTCACAAACGAGGATTTATACCGAACATCGACTCAAATTTCAAGCTGTTGCGCATTCATTGTTTCAATCACTAAACTATTGCAGGTAGCCTTCTCTAGATATGCATTCTGTTTGTTCTCCAGATAGATGAATCGTAGCAATGTAAAATTAACTCTCCTGTCCCAAAATTAAAATGGAATTTTTTTTTCATGACTTATTCAGAGGAGGAAAGGCAACATCTATAACATTTTTGCACGACCTCCAGGACTGTTGGGAAGAAGAGATGAAGTACCCGAGAGGTTTGGTCGAAATGCTTACAATAGAGTGTTTTCCGCTAAAGCCACCCAAGGACCAAGTGATGGCGTTAGATATGAAGACGGATTGGGATTATGAATTTATGTCAGTTTAATTGTTAGGGTGTTAGAAAGGATGGATTGTAAAATTTGTTTCAGCCCTTTGAGTTATAACTCGTTGGGTGCTAGACTTCTTCCATCATCCAGTTAAACACCACCGCCAAGTCCAAGTCCATAGTTTCTTGTAGAGATCACGATATTGCAAGATTTCTATCCTGGCCCCTGGTTTGAGAATAACTTCTCTTCTTTCCACCAATTTCGAAGGCCTGAATAATAAGATGTTATGAGCGCTCTCCTTCCTACTGTAAATAACCAGTAAAAAAGAAATCAACTTGTGTTTTACCTACTCTTGAGTATCAGTATTTAATTTCTCTATTCCTTTCGGTTTGAGGACTCCAATCTTCAATCTTTGTGAAATCTATCCATTTCATCCAATTCCTCCTGAATCTAGTTTGTCAGCTTTTTCATCCACCTGTTATCATACATCCTATGAACGTGCGCAACCCAATTTCATTGAAAACGATTTTAAAAATATTACAATATCATTTAGATTTTTGTTATCTATTTTATTGTTTAGACATGTGTTTCATCAGTGTTATTTCTCTTACCATATTTTATATTCTAGGAAGACAAAAGTGCCTACGAATGGCAGTGGATTAACGGTAAACCAGTGTCTATAAATTTTTGGAATGAAGGTCGGTTTCCATTCATTAAAGAGTGAGTAGTATTGAATCTGTTTACTTATTGTAATTGTTGATGGTGTTGTTGCTTTGCCCTGCGTTAGCCCTGACTGGAAGGATGACTTACTTTGAAAAACATTACAGTTACAAGCTATTTGAAGATTTCTAGAACTATACCATCTAATGTGTCACCTTTTAAATGATTTTAGCGTGCAAGTAGAGGAGGTGGGCAACCGAACTGAGCCTTTCTTATAAAATCGTTCATTTGTTTATTTAAACGTCTTTTGATATGAACAGAGTAAAAAAGAATCAGGTTGATGAAACAATAGTAAAGACGTAATGAGTGCTGATCATGTATCAGTACTTTCGTTTAGAAATATTTAAATTAATTAAAGTTGTTAGTCTCAGTATCTATAGAATTGCTTGGGCATAACTAGAGATTACGTTCAGGGCAACGAACCAACTAGAGAGCTTCTATATAAGTGCCTCACATATTGTGTTAAAGTCTCCTAACAATACTAGCGAATGCGACATGGCCAGGAACTTGCCCAGGTCACGAAAATATTCACTTTGCGGGCCCATAATATTGGGTGCATAAATAGCAACTAGCCTGATTATCTTGCCACAACTGAATGTCATGTCAAGAACGACTAGCCTGCCTTCTGGATCAGAAAAAAAACCAACTTTTTCTCGGTTACCCGGTTTCTTTTTAGTAGGACCAACGCTCCACCTCCCGCCCGACTCGGAGAAACGTATTTCTCGTAGCCGTTCAGGAGTGGGGACAGATCTCTTGGTCCCTTTACTCGGGTTTCCGTTGCAACAATCACATCCAATTTTCTTGACCTGATGTCATTTAGGAAGCGTCCTTGCTTCCAGCTAGACAACAGACCACGAACATTTAAACAACCAATGTGAACAGACATGTCTTACCTGTTAATCAGGGCTTGTCCGGTGAAGAGGGACTCTCCACCTTTTCATGATACAGGGTCGGAGGTGGCAGGTCTTGGGAAATAGGTTTGTTAAAATCCCGTCTCATTACAGAATTATCAGGTGGAGGTGGGGTCTCCACCTTTTCTTTTTCTCGCGTTATCGGGGCTGGTAGTCCATTAAATATAGACTTATTAAAAGTCCAGTCTCATAGATGATACTGACTTACGGTGTTTGTTTTGTAAAATTCTATGAGTCTTATTTGAGATGTCATACACGTCATAATTGTTGTATTTCTCCGAAAGGTTATCTATTTTTTTTGCAGTCTTAATTAATTGAATGTCTCTCATTAGTTCAGTATCTTTACTGTATACGGCTATTATGCCTTTCTCCTCTTTTTCTCTTCTTGCAGTCTTTTTTGGTCGTTGTTCTGTCGTAGTCGCCACTCTCGGTTGAGCTGCTGATTGTATTTTTCTTTTGTTTGTTGTTTTCTTCTCGTCTTTTTCTTCTTTCTCCTCTTCCTCGTCTTCCTCCTTTTCCTTGCAGTTCCTTCGAATGTGGCCTAATTTGCCGCACAAAAAACACCGGGGTTTTCGACCCTCGACAAAAACGTTGAGGAACAACTCCTCCCCAACTTCTATTTTTTCTGGAAGTTGTTCAATTACAGCCTTTTCTCCTTGAATTAATAAGTGGACCGTGTGGCCGATCCAATATGGTTTTTCGGTGACGATAGCCTGAAGTATATTTACCTCATCTACCTTCTTTGCCAGGACCGCCGCCATCAACCACATTGGGTCAATTTGGGGTGGGACCTTTGGTATTTTTATATTGGATGTCCCCCATACCCATGTAAATAGGTATTAAGATTATATCCTCGGTTTCCAAAGATTTTACTGAGTGCACTTGTGCAGTTTCAATGCTTTTTAAGTGTACCTCAATGGTACCGAATTTCTTGCCTCTTGCTAGATAAGTAATGTCCTGCCAAATGGGCTTTAGACATTGTTCAGTTTTTTCTTCGCTCACTCGCTCGATTTTCCGTTCTTTTTTACAGTAAACTTTGAAAATAATAATTTTTTTTTAACTGTTAGTAAAAATTCTTCCGGTGGTTGAATCTTGACAACACCGTTTTCAATTTTTAACAGGTCTTTATACTTTAGTATGTCGCTTTTGTTTGTCGACAGCTGGCGGGTTCCACCTCCAGCCGCCGACGCAAAACTTCTTTTTTGTTTTTCTTCCGTTTGTAGGCTTTTCACATTTATGTTCCTCCTTGTAACAGTACAATTTGATAGATTTGGAAACTCCCTTTCAGAAGAATCCGAAACTTCTCCAAACAATAAATTTTCGATATTTTTTCCCTCGGTTGACGCCTCTTCGCCAGACGAAGATACACTATTCGGCATCTTACCAGCAATTACTGTTTCCCCCATAGGGGAAACACACGATAGTTTTCGAACGAAGACTATCACACAAATAATTATAACAAGAACACACAAAAACAGTCAATGGAAACTTTCACTTACTGTACAGACGCACTCAAATAATTAGTAATAATCCAAATTCACGGAGTCATTATACCGCTAAGCATTTCAACCGGTGTCACACAGACGAAATACCGCTACGCAGTTCGCTCGGCGAGCTAACGATTACGCCAGCTTGCCGCCTTAATACGATAACAATTTTTATAATCTAAAAGGCTAACTTTGTGAGTAAATTAAAAACATTCTGGGTCGAATCCGGACCTGCAATCCAGAAATTTTGGATTCCTGTTTTCGTTACTGCGATTGTTTTCGGCGATTTTTTTTTACATTTTTTTTTTTTTTTTTTTTTTTTTGCGACGAATATGATCATCATTGGGATGTAGAAGAAGCAATTGCAACAAATTCTCCAAAACAAGTCAGAGATCTGTTCGCAGATCTTCCCACTCGGGGTCAACTGCTTAAAAGCTATATAGCTTAAAAGCCGGCTTTTAAGTTAATAACAAATAACTCTGTCAGTAGGTAAAAATGACGGCAAGCATCTGCGTCCTGTTATTTCACGGACAAACGGGATTCTTTGTGCGTCGAACAAAAATATGTTGAAGTATTTGTTCAGGCATTTTAGGTTCTGAGTTCAAATCCCACATGTAAAGTACATGTAAAGTCTATTTAATCGACTTAACCCTCTCCTAAATTTGTGACCTTGTACCTATCTATGTTACCTATTATTCGGAATGTGTATTGGTTGAATCATTTGAGAGTCAGAAAAAAATACCTTACGATATATTTTCTGGTTCTTTATGTTTTGAATTCAGATTTTGCCGCTCAACTTCGACTTTCATCTTTTTGGATTCGATAAGATATATTCACAATCACTCCTGAGGTTGGTGTGATTTCTGGCATTGTTCCAATATTAAAAGCAACTATTTCTCTAACCTAAAGAGAATCGATGACAGAATCGACTCAGGGGCGAAAATAATATCTTGTGGCATTTAGTTACTTCACATTACGTTCGGAGTTCAATTCAACCATTGTATTTTTAAAAGATCTTCCAGATTTCTATTGTCTTCTGAATCTTGATCACATTAGTTGTAGAACTCCATTTTCTTCCGAGAATCTTAATTCAATCATACTTGAACCAGATAAGTTGGTATATATTTTTCTGAGATAATAAAAATAAGTTTCCCACGAGTGATGATGGCAACTGATTATTACTATCATCACTCTCCAAATCTGTTTCCTTGAGCCAAAATTAGAAAGAATTACTTCACTACATAAAACCAAAATGTAACAGTCTTTCTTGGAAAATCCTTCCGCTCCAGGATTGAAATCCCGTCTCATTGTATTTCTCCATATGCCTCTGTTTTCTCTTCGTTATTGTAAATCTTGCATCAAACATACCTCTACGTCACTTGAATGAATGTTTATAGTTTCAGAATATTTAAGAACTGCTTTATTTTTTCTTCTTTTCTCTCATTATTATAAATATATAGACAACTGAAGAACAACACCTGTGCCTTTGCCGACCCATATATTAAGACTGTCAACATATGGTTGTCAGGAGAGTGTCACTTACTGAAGCCATTCCTGTGCCAGAAGAAAACGGGTATGTGTGTTTACATTACATCAGGGAAGAGATGAAAATCATAAACAAAATTATGAACATTTTATTAGTATCAGTATATACAAATAAGTTATACATTAGCAAATCTGAAATATAATATTAATTATATTATAATATTATTTTATATATAATTAAAATTATATTATAATATTAATTATATAATTGTATCTGCAATATAATATTAAATATATATATAGTAGTATATAATAGTATATATATCATAGGAAATACTCAGTAATATGGTGTTATAAAGCGAAGGGTTGGCAAGGCCGTTCACGCGTTCTACAAAATGTTTAATAGCTTTTTTAAAAAATATTTTTAACTCTTTACGTCCTCTGTTCAAATCCTACTGAGGCAAACCTTGCCTATCATCCTTTCCGGACGGATAAAATAAATTATCAGTCACATGCTGAATTATTTTCCATGGTCCAAAATTTAAAACCATTATATTATACTATATAATAAATATATATGACATACATGCATACAGATATGTATGAATGTGATATATATATATATATATATATATATATATATATATGTGTGTGTGTGTGTGTGTGTGTGTGTGTGTGTGTGTGTGTGTGTGTATTAACACACATACATGTGTGCATATGTATTACGA
>NC_142933.1:63675213-63682713 GCF_046866305.1 Octopus bimaculoides
AAACAATTCGTGAAGACACTTGTCCGGATAAGCTCAAAAGGTTTTGAATATGTGAAGGCCAAATTTCCAAAAATCACTGAGGCAAAACTGAAGGAGGGCGTATTCATAGGTCCGCAGATAAAAGAATTCCTGAAGGACAACCACTTCCTCACAGCACTGGATGAGATTGATCTTAATGCCTGGGAATCCTTCAAATGACTCTGAGAAAATTTCCTAGGCAACAAGAGATCTCTAGAGTTTAGAAATGGAGTGAAATGTCTTCTAGACTCCTACGCTGCAATGGGCTGTCGGATGTCACTAAAAGTCCATTTCCTTGATTCACTTCTGGACTTTTTTGCAGAGAACCTTGGACCAGTGTCTGATGAGCAAGGGGAACGCTTTCATCAAGATATTGCATCGATGAAACAACGATATCAAGGATTTTGGAATGCAAGAATGTTAGCTGATTACTGTTGGATGTTATACAGGGATGAACCTGAGACAAAACACCATAGAAAGTCCAAATTCCAAAGTTGTTATGCATTCGAGTGTATTTTAACTTATTTGTACACAATAATTTTAATTTTGTACAATAAAAAGCCATGAAATTATCATATCTTGTATTCAGTATACTTTATATAGACATGCTTTACGTATCCTATAAGTTAAAACAGCAGGTATCATTAACATGAAAATGTGACCCGATAGAGGAAATTGGACTTCAGATTCGTAATCAGCATCAAAAATTAACCCAGAAAAGTCAATCAGCAACTCTGATGATTAAAAAAAGTTTCATTTTGTTGACCAGTGTTATGTATATATATATATATATATATATATATATATATATATATATTCATATATACAAAAATATACATATATATAATTATGTGTATATACACACATATGGAAAGCGGACGTTAAACGATATATATATATATATATATACACACACACACACATATATATAATTGTGTATATATATATATATATATATATATATATATATATATATGTGTGTGTGTGTGAGTAAAAATAAATACAAAAAAAAGGGTTTTGTATGATCGTGTATAGAGGAATATATTATTTTATTTAAAAGAGTTCCAACTCTGTCTGTTTTTTATGTTTTTTATTTATATTCTTGTAAAATTTATGTGGGATATAGAATATGGAATATATAATATAAAAAAAGATAGATGGTACAATGAAATGAAGTATTGAATGTCTTATTGAATATATGAAATATTGAGTGTTCAATATAAAGGATTAAATATATAAAGGCGAATACGTATTTTCTATACCTTGTGGTATTTCATCATGGCCGGTATGACAATATATATATATATATATATATATATATATATATATATATATATATATGTAAATATATTTATATATATATGTGTGTGTGTGTGTGTGTCATCAGCATAGCTAGTGACAGTGGCTGTCCGAGTGACTGTAGGCATGTCTAAGAGGGCTATTATGAACAATAATGTCCCCAGAACAGTTCCCTTCAATGCTCATTTCCCTGCTCTCCTATGTTCTGTTTCCCCTATGCACGTCGTTGTCTTGTTACTGCATCGTCCCACTGTATATCTTATACTATAGACTACATTCCTCTGTATGTGTGTTGGCACATGTGTGTAGATGGAGTGGGAATGCGTGCATGTGCGTGTGTGCACATTTATCGGTGCGTGTGTGTGTGTCTCTCTTTTTCTGTCACTCTGTCTCTCTCTCTGTTATTCTGTCTCTCTTTCTGTCACTCTGTCTCTCTCTCTCCGTCACTCTGTCTCTCTCTCTGTCACTCTGTCTCTCTCTCTGTCACTCTGTCTCTCTCTCTGTATATGTGGGATGTGTGTGTCTATGTGCATGTGAGTGTGTGTAAGTGTATTACATGCATGTATGTGTGCATGTGTGTGTGCAATGTGTGTGTATGTGTGGAGGGTTGTGTGTATGGAGGTATATGTAAATTCATGTGTGTGAACATCATCTCCCTCACTGGATCCAACCAGCTCACCCTCTACATTAGGAGCTCATTCACCTTCTCCTGCACATCTTCGAGCCTCATTTACTGCATCAGGTGCAATTTTTGCAATAAACTTTATGTTGGTCAGATGGGCTACTGGCTAGCTGACCAATTCGCTGAACACTTACAAGATGTTCATCTGCATAAGAATCCCCCCCCCCCATTGCCTGTTATTTTTGCTTGACCAACCACTCTGCCTCAGACCTCACCATCTTCAGCCTTGCCCTACACCATGGATCCACTAATTCTAGACTCCGCCTGGAACAATATTACATTTTCACTATACATACTCAAACTCATTTCACACTCAACACAAACCCCTTTTTAAAAAAACATTTTATTTTATCATACTTTTTATTCGTTTATTTTTTATTATTTTATTATCTTTTTATTTTATTTCTTATTTCTATTTATTCTGTTACTGGTTTATTCACATATTTTTCCTTTATTTTTTATTATTATAATTATTATTTTTCATTATTTATTTGTATTATTTATTATTTTCATATTCCTATACCACACACCACACACACATCTGTGCACACGCACACATGCACACACGCCTACCTGCACACATAATACCCACACATTTTGCTACACCAATGCATCCATATGCACTGCACCTCACCTTTTTCGCCCTCTCGCGCATGCACACACACACATGTATATATATATATATATATATATATATATATATATATATATATATATATATATGTATGTGTGTGTATGTATATATGTAAACACCATACAATAATGTAATAAAACAGTTTGAATCCTTAAGGTTAGATAAGCTAACAGCAAACAGAGACAATCAAACATATGAGCACAGTTTGTCAAAGTTTACTCTTATCATTCTGATATTTGAAGATTTTGGCTTAATTTGTAAATCTAATGCTGGTTTGGTGTTTAATAATAGACAGACGCTCAAGGCTTTTATGATTGCAAAACAACATTTCTTAATCATACACACTTACAGCTATTCATATATGTTAGAATGATTATTTTTATTAATTAACTTAAACTGTTTTCCTTATCAAACTTGCAGGAATTCTGCACTGGTCTGATGACAGTAATGTTGATTTCTTGAATTTTATGCATGGTGAGACATCTGATGAGGATCACGCCAGTTATTTCAATGAACATAATATCAGTCTCAACTGTTTTGTGATGGACTTTCAAACTGCACTCTGGAGAAGGCTTTCTTGTTTTGAGAAGTATTCTTTCTTATGTATGACAGATCAATGTAAGTGAATTTATATTAGCTTTGAATGATTTTCCTTATATAATGTTTAGGAGGTAATTGTATATTGATCACACATTGACATGTTAGATGAGATACCTCTTTAGAATTTAGCTCAATATCGTTTCTGATAGAGGGTTACAATTAGAATTTTCTGGACCATTAACCTCACCTATAAAGATTAAAATATTTGAGGATGTAAAGATATGTATTTTAAAATATTTACACATTTTAAAAATGTTGTTAATAGTAAAGACTATCTTATCTCAAGCATTTAGACAATTAATCAAAGAGAAAATTTGTTCTTATGATGATTGGTTTTGTCTGCAATAGAGACCATTACAGCTAACATCACAATAAAATAGGTAAGTTATTCACTGTGCTGTATAAATTAGCTAAGTACATAACAAAATCACTGAAACTCAGCCTCTCTGGGAAAATTAAGCAAAGCGTAAGTTGCTGTGCTGAGTTCAGTTAGCTCTAGATCCAGCTTTGCTTTTCCTTTCTGGGATGAGATGTTGGATCAGTCAATCAAGCAAGAGTTAATAATTAACTGCAGTCAAATTATGGATTAGCAGAATCAAAAGAGTGACTGACAAAATTCTTGCAGTATTTCGCAGCACATGTTTCCTCCTGGAGTTCAAATCCACAACTTTACCCTTCACCCTTTTAGGGTTGATAAAATAACCAATTGAATACTGTTTGAGTATGAATAATCCCATCACCCACATTTGAGTCTTAAGTTAATAACAATATATTGCAGTTATTTCAGTTGATTATATACCCCTTTGTTACAAAAATATAATCCATTAGTGTGAAATCAGAATTCATTAGTGCCTCGAAAACTACAAATATATTTGTTTATATTGACTACAATTACATATGTTAAGGGTACATATGTTAAGAGCACATAAAGGTGAGCAGTCATATGTTTGGATTCTCTTATTAATAGCAAATGCTCGGTTAGGAAATAAGAGCAGCTGTTATTGTAACAAGGCTAGAATAAGATGAATGAATTACAGGAGGACAACATACTATGATTGTGAATGCATGGTGGCTTATTGTGTAAGTTGTTGGACTCGTAATCATAATCATCATCATTAACATTTAAAGTCTAACATGGGTTGGATGGCTTGACAGGAATTGGCAAGCCCTGCAGCTACACCAGGTTCCATAGTCTGTTTGGCCTGGTTTATACATCTGGATGCCCTTCATAATGCCAACCACTTTACAGAGTGTACTGGATGCTTTTTACATGGCACCGTCAACAGTGCTTTTTACATGACACCAGCACCAGTGCATTTTATGTGGCACCAGACTTATAATCATAATGCCATGGGTTTAATTCTCAGGCTAGGTAGAACATTACATCCTTAAGTGAGGTACTTCATTTATGTTATTCCAGTTTACACCACAGAAATTAGTTGTGTCTATTTTAGAGTGGTGCCTCACATGCTAATTGCTCCAGATCTTGCAAATACAAGATGTTAACGACCCTGGATGGCTACAGTACACTGGATGGTGATGCTGATGTTATACTTAGAAATAGTGTAGTTGTATACTAATAGAATGCTCTACACAAAGGTTCTATATTTGCTCTTGGAAATAGTAAGCTGCCTACACCTAAGTTAGAATTGATGCTCTATGAAGTGGTGCAGTAGCATTTATAATAGAAACACATCAAAATGAAATTAAAAAGAAGTATAAATAAAATATAACTAAGGAATTAGCAGAATAAGTTGTGGAATGCATGAAATACTTTATGGTATTGGTTTGATGACCCTTTATTTTGTGAGTTTTAATCCTGCTCACATCAACTTTTCCTTTTCTTTAAAGCTCTTCAAGGCAATGTCTCAGGATGGTTGCCATCCATTGACAGAAACCAGAAAAAATAGTAAAAACTTATTTCAATCTAATAATTCCTTTTCTACTTCCAGTGTTACCTACAACAACTAATAGCTCAGGTATATGTCTTAACTGCACAACAGGGACACCTGCAGCAGGTAATTAATATTAAATATGATTAATTAATAATACTGTGACTTAAAGACTGATGTTTGTAACACTATTGTTGCTATTGTCCAGCCCCAAATCACCCCTAATCAAGCAGAGCTATGTTCAGATGTTTCGCAGCCAGGAGCACATTATCCAAGTCCTTCTTTTAAGATTGCAGAATGTGATTTGAGGGAGATTTGGCTGCTATTTCTTGATGACTGAATAACTACTCAGAGACTCTCTCTTTAGCTTGCAATGTTTGTGTTGAGTGTTGCTATTAATAATTAGATTAATGAAATGTTGATTAGTTTACTTGTTACTGTTGTTTTTTAGACCCAAAGTTTTGTCAAAGCAAACACTCCAGATGTGATTTTCCTGTTTTAATTTCACACATAATATATCTAGGAGTACATTATCCAACATGTCTCGGCTTGCTAAAGACTTGAGTGTGAAACTGGAACATTTGGCAGCTGTTTCTTGCAATTTAAGCAGTTGTGTAGAAGTTCCATTGTTGGCCTCCACATCAGCTCTGATATATAGGTTTATGGTCAAATATACTCCAGCTGCGACTATCTTGTCTTTTTGCATTTCAGGAATGAAATTATCCAATGACTCTTTTCTTCTTTAGTAGGGATTGATTTAATCAAGATTTGCATACTATTTCTTGTAGGTCAAGTACTCACACTGTGGCACCCCCAATGGACTGTTGGCTGGTTAGCTAGCTTAGAATGGTCAGCTGTTTATGTCTCTACTAACTACTCCCTTAGAATAACTGCACTGTTTCTGTAGTAACTGTTGTTGTTGGTGTTTTTGCTTTTTATGGGGTATTTTTGTCATTGTCACTGGTGTTATAGTTCATTGCTGTGATACATCTTCCTTTCTTCTTGTATGTTAATGCAACAATCAGCAATTATACAATGTCATTACACTGGACCAGTCAGCTTAATGATATCACAGAATCATTACAGCATCCAGGAAAATGCATGGTAGTATTTCTTCCAGCTCTTTGCATTCTTATTTCGAATACATACAAGATCAAGTTTGCTTCTCCTCATATTGCAGTCAATAAAATAAAGTAACAGTCAAATACTAGGTTCAATGTTATCAACCAACTCCTCTTCTCTCCAAAATTGCTGGCCTTGTGCCTAATTAGAAACTATCATTATTATTAATGTGAGCTGACAGAACTTTTAGCACACTGATCAAAATGCTTAACAATATTTTGTCTGTCTTTACATTCTGAGTTCAAATTCTGCTGGGGTCGACTTTGCCTTTCATCCTTTTGGAGATCAATAAAATAAGTACCAGTTGAGCACTGGGGTTGATGTAATTGACTTAGCTACTCCTCCGAAATTGCTGGCCTTGTGCCAAAATTTGAAATCATTATTATTATCATTATTAAGGTGACGAGCTAACAAAATCATTATCATGCCAGGTAAAATTCTTAGCAATATTTATGTTCTGAGTTCAAATATTACCGGGGTCAATTTTACCTTTCATCCTTTTGGGGTCAATAAAATACATACCAGCTGAGCACTGGTGTCGATGTAATTACTGGCCTTGTTCAAAAAATTTGAAACTGCTATTATTACTACTATTATTAATGTGGTGAGCTGGTAGACGCATTAACACATTAAACAAAAATCCATAGCTGCATTTCGTCTGGCTCCTTACCTTCTAGGTTCAAATGCCATGAAGGTTGACTTTTCTTTTCGTAGTTTATAAAACAAGTACCAGTGGAGGCACAATGGCCCAGTGGTTAGGGCAGCAGACTCGCGGTCATAGGATCGCCGTTTCGATTCCCAGACCGGGCGTTGTGAGTGTTTATTGAGCGAAAACACCTAAAGCTCCACGAGGCTCCTGCAGGGGATGGTGGCGAACCCTGCTGTACTCTTCCACCACAACTTTCTCTCACTCTTACTTCCTGTTTCTGTTGTGCCTGTAATTCAAAGGGTCAACCTTGTCACACTGTGTCATGCTGAATATCCCCGAGAACTACGTTAAGGGTACACGTGTCTGTGGAGTGCTCAGCCACTTGCACGTTAATTTCACAAGCAGGCTGATCAGATCAACTGGAACCCTCGACGCCGTAAGCGACGGAGTGCCAACAAAACAAGTACCAGTTCAATACTGAGCTCAATATAATTATCTCCTTTTCCATAATTTCAGACCTTATGCCTAGAATTGAAAAAAGGCATCCAGCTGGTAGTATCCTTACTGCATTAAACAAAATGCTTGGTGTATTTCTTGTAGCTCT
>NC_142933.1:63687713-63700213 GCF_046866305.1 Octopus bimaculoides
TTTACAAGGCTTTTGTCAATCTGAGGCTAAAGTAGAACACACTTGCCCAGGGGGCCATACAGTGGGACTAAACCTTGAATTATGTGGTTGGGTAGCAAGCTTCTTATCACGCAGCCATGCCTACACCTATATTATGAACTTTTTGCAAGAAAAGGTTTCAAAGAGGTCTACTACAGAGTTGCTTTAAATATTCCATGCTTTAATGCTCTAAAAACTTTCTTCTTGAATATCTGCTGCAGAAATTGAAGTAATGTCGATATTTTTAGCTCATCAGTTCTATAGTGCTCATTAGCTCATCAGTTCTAGCATATATCAGTGTGAGAAATCATTAATTAAAATATCATAATACAAAATTTGACAAAACACTATGCAGCACTCACTTAATGTCTTACACTATTGAGTTTTTTGTACTCTGTAAATGTTTCTCTGAGTTGACTTCTCTTTTCTATAAAACATCTGCCAGTAATATAGTGGGATGTTTAATCAATTAACTGCCTACCTTATAGTAAATGTAGAGCAATGCCATCTAGTAAGTGAGTGATTAGAAATAGTAAGGTCTATAGTATATTAGTCAGAGGCTCAACACAAATTAGGTGTGTTAACATTCTCAATACAGAGAATATTTTTTTTAAATGTTTACTAGAAATTATTATCCAGGTAACCTGAAATTTTTAAAATAATTTTTTTCCCTGTACCATCAAGATCTACAAACGACCCCAGGCAACATCCTTGACAAGCTCTATGTGCTTGTCAGGAAATTTTTGTGGGAGAATATGAAGACAGTTTCTTATTACTTTTCCTTGATGTGTGTTTATTTATTTTATTATTTATTTGCATGACATTAGCTTGTCAGCTAGATGTAGATAACACCACACATGATTGATCACTCAGAATGTAAAGAGCATATTTTACAATAGTTTGACAATGACCTTCAATCAAGCTGGAACAAATACTTCAAAAACTTTCGTCTGAGGCTCAAATGATCCTATCAATTCACTGCCCTAATTAATTAGCATTAGTCTTTCACTGATATTGTCTTTTTCTCACCACTAAATCAGTTCTGGTTTTTAATTTTCCCAGTATTAAAAGTTGCTAACACTATCTTAGCTACTTTTTTTTTTTGAATGGATGTCATGTCTGAGTTTTATAGGGGTTTTTAACTCTCGCTCATGAGGAAAAGCAGTGCTCATGATACTTCATAGAGCCTCTGACGATGGTTGGCATGCGAAAGGAGCGTGTTCTGAAACTGATGACCTGACCCAAATTCTTTCAGTAGAGTGGATTCTGCTAAATATACCCAAAGGCCAGGTGTTAGTGTTAAACAGGTGACGTATTAAGTGAAGCCCTACTTGCAAGTTGGCCAAAACAGGATTTGAATTAAGAGCTCAAGAACAAATGGCATCTTGTCCAACGCTCTAATGATTCTGCCAGTTCACCACCCTGCACTACGAAGTACGAAAAGGTTCACCTAGGTGAGATTTGAACTCAGAACACACGAAACCAGAATAAATATAACAGAATTTCATTTGATGCTTTAATGGTCTGCCAATTTGTTGCCTATATTCTATTAATTGTCAGCAACCGACACCTAAGCAGTTAGCATAGGTAGTATTGATTTCTAGTGTTGGTACAGTTGTTGAGGAATACTTCATGCTTGAATCAGCAACAACAACAACAACATCGAAAAATTCCTTAGGAATGAGAACTCAGGTTCGAAAATTCCTCAAGACACCTGATGAAAGCTGGAGGGTATATCTGCCGAAACGTTGTGTTAACAACAAACAAGATGAGGACAAATATCCGTCAAATGTAAATAATGTAAATAATCTACAAAACATTCTTGTTTCACGTATTCTCTGGTATTTTATGTCAGTTAAGAGGTCGGAGGTTAGCTAACTTATGTTGAATGTCCCTGGCAGAAACTGTAGTTGACTTCTAGCCCATTCGAACCAGTTAGCAAGTGACAGAAACCCTCCTTGGTTTCGCATTTCACAGCGCTCGCACAGCCAAAGACTACAAAGACTACAATGACACCTCCACTACGAAGTAGTTCACCTGTACCTGTGCTATGGCAGTATAGACAGATGATACAATATCTAGCGGAAATCACCACCAATTGGAAGTCATTTACTCACCACCGCAATGTCTACAGTACAAGTCAGTGAATGTATTTCACTTGTAATATATATGTTTTCAAAGGCGGAGAGGCATCGACAGCAAGCAAGCCATGCTACTCCAGACTGATGATGAGGAATGACACTGAAACCAGTCTCTGGATGCTGGCTTTGCTGGGTGGAGGTGCTTGTCTCCACTTTGAAAACATATGGACACAGGAAATGTGTCAAGTCCAACAGGAAACGGTGTTTCCAAGGGCTAAATAACAGTAGCATTCTTCCTTTTCATGGGACTGACAACATACTATCACTTTATCGCGCTGCTACTGCATAAATCTCTCTGAGAGATTTAGAAATGTATTATTTCTATTTCCAAAAATCAGTGAATGTATTTCATTTGAAATATATATGTTTTCAAAGGCGGATAGGCATCGACAGCAAGCAAGCCTTGCTCTTTTCCTTTGTGACACATTATTTTCCGCATCTTGATACCCTGTTATATGAGTTCGTTTCTGTCTGTTTCTTATGTTTGTGTTATACGTTATCTGGATTTGAACTGTTGTCGTTTGACAATCAGTAATTTTCCAGTCTTTAAGTTTAGATTTACTTCTTGAAATTTAGCAGCAAATGTATAATGATGGAAATTTTTAATAAAATTCTTTAAAGATTTCTGTAAAATCTTTTCTTAAACTATCGTTATGTAGCTGTTCATACGGCGGTAGATTATGAATCCAGCATTACTCTGTTTCTAAGAAAAGTTCCTTTGTCCTCGAAGTGAGTTTTGAATGCACAATTTTACTAATTCATGGATTTCGTCTACCTCATATCTATCCATTCATTGGAGACATCAGACAACAGACCGTCTTTCTTCCTTATGTCTGGGGAATTATCAATGATGATTTATGACTTTGGTACCAGTTTTAATGTTAAAGCTAACATTACGGCCAATCTCTTGGTTGTTTTGGAGGGGCTTTGTAATGGACGGATAAAACTAAAAATTGTGAAATTGGATGAATTCCAATTGTTTTAACAATACATACAGTTGAACAACTTAATGACAGAAGCCATATTGTTTGAATATTTAGGATAATTTTGTCAAGAATTTACTTACATACTATATCCAGTTCACTTTTAACTGGGTTAATTATTTTAAAGATATATTTACACTTAGCAATATGCAGTTCTCTGTCGACTTATTTATTTCGCTGGATTACAAGTGTTTGTACTTCTTTCTTAATGTGTTGTATATTTATGTTTTTGTGTTTGTAAATGTTCATGATCTTGTTAGCGAAAATTTTGGGACTATGTGGTAAGAAGCTTGCTTCCCAACCACATGGTTCCCGGTTCAGTCCTACTGCATAGCATCATGGGCAAGTGTCTTCTACTATAGCTTCGGGCCGACCAAAGTGGATTTGGTAGACGGAAATTGAAAGAACCTCGTGGTATATCATATCTAGCTATCTATCTATCTGCCTGTCTTTGTGTTTGTGTCTGTCCCTGCCACACTGCTTGACAACCGTAACTTAGCGGTTTGGCAAAAAATCCAATTAGTACCGGGCTTAAAGAGAAAAGTACCGGGATCGATTTATTCGACTAAAAATTCTTCAAGGAGGTACTCCAGCATGGCCAAAGTATAATGACTGAAACAAGAAAAAGATAAATTATAACTTTTGTATAAATATCGTCGAGTAAAAGCGCGCAGTTGGATTTTCTAATTGCTTTCGCATTCCAGAATAGGAAGTTTTGGAAGTTACTATATTTATGTCTTTTAATCTTTCATTGCAGATCTTACAGAAATAATCAGATTGAAGCTTTTTTAGTGATTTGTTCTGTGAGATACATTTACAAGCTTTGAAAGTAAATTTATTAACAGTCAACTCATTGAATCCCCCTTTTTCATAGAAGAATGCTTTCCTTCTCATCTTTTATGTCACATACTAGAGGGGTTTTTTTCCCATTAGGCGGGCCATAAAAAAAGTTCTTTATTACGATAAGTATATTCTTCAAAGAATACCCAAGAGGTTGCTGTTCCATCTTCAGCCGAAGATTCTTTGTATGTAAATAGGCCGTAACAATTTAGGAGCATGATAAACGCAAACTTATATCAATGTATGTGTTCACCTGCGTATGCGTACATATATAAATGTATATATGTTGATTTGTATGGTATCCTATTTTACTGTGCTGAATTGTATTGGTGAATTTTCATTGATTTGTAGTATTTCTGTAGCCTGTGAACAATTAATATCATTTTACTTGTTTTATTTGCTAATTTATTTGTTTTTGCCACCGTCTATGTTTTCTTCCCATGTTCTAAGACTAAGGAAACTGTTCTGGAAGATAACTTACAATATGTTATGATTTATAAATACAAAAACGTTCCACTATTTAAACGTTTTGTATTTACTATTTGTCGATATAGACCATTGCTAGCTTTCAGTGATTCTACTGTATCACAATATGATTTATTTAAACTACTACGATCTGTTGCTTGCAAATGATATTGTATTTCAAGCTAAGTTTAGCATCTAAGAAAAATGTTTGAATGAGAGAGAAGCGTTACCAAAATATTCACGTTCATTCAATAATTGTATAAAAGTCATTGATATAATTTTCAATGACCGATCGGCACACATACATGTATGTTTGGGTTATATCTTGGTGAATCTGAGCAAAGTGAATCAATAATTCCATAATTTCTAGTCTCCTTTGATCCAAAAATAACTTATCATTGTCATTGATCGGCGTTTATTAGCTATAATGTACATGAAAATGGGGCCGCGTGTGCATTTATACATTTATGTATATAAGTGTGAATGTGTATGTATGCGTGCGTGTGCGTGTGCGTGTGTGGGTATGTGTATGTATGTGTTGATGTCAGAGTGTTTGTGTGTCTATATATGTTTGTCTATCCTTCTGTCTCATAGTCTTCTTCTCACCATACGCATATATATATACATATATATATATATATATATAAGAGAGACAGAGACGGACAGACAGACAGAGAGGATAGATAGATAGATAAGCTTGTAGGTAAGTTGATAGTTGTAGGCTGCTAGATATGCACCATATGTTTCCACAACTATTTATGCACACTCACAGAAGCAGGAAGTCCACAGGGATATAGAAAATAGAGCGTGGGAGAAGATGAAAGAGAGGGAAGGACAGAAAAGGCTGGAGACAGGGAGAGACAAATACAGAAAGAAAATACATAGATGTTACGTATTTGAGTATGCAATGACGCAAATAACACTTGCACACACGCACACACATACTCACACGTAGACATCCACATGCACACACTCACACACATGCACACATAAAATGAAAAACATGTGGCTTGTTAGTGTTATAATCTTTAATACAGGGAACCTTTAAAAGCTAAGTAAAAGAATATACTCATGTAGTATTACACATACACTCGCGTGTATTTATTTACGGCTTAGAGTGTTCGGCTCATGATCATTAGATAATGGTTTCAACTCTTGGACCGGGCCACGCGTTATGACCTTCATCAAAGCACTTCATTTCATGTTCCTCTAGTCTACATAGCTCTTTGTAGCATTTAATGATATCAGAAACTTAAGAATAACTTTGATCAACAACCTAAGCTGGAGTGCACACACAAAAATAAATTTGATATGGCTCACAGAATGTGCTCATGGATCCTTACAATTTTCCATTCCTAAAACCCTGATGCCAGTCTTTTCTTCTCAACGTTTTCTAGGTTTCACCTTGAATACTTTTTGCACTCTGTGGTCCGTATACAAAACAAAATATTATCAGTATTGAAGACCTCAATGATCGACCATAAATAAACATATAAATAAATATATATATAAATAAATGCTCTGACCAGCCTTGAGAATTGGGATTGTCTCAAAAATCTCAGACTTCATTCTCCCCAACGCCGCCGTAAGCGCTACATCATTTCTACAATGTGAAAAATATACTAACACAGTCCAAGTGATACCTGTATCAAGTTCACAAGCCACCGAAGGTTTGGTCCCAGAATTATGTGTTTCATTGCAGCACGACCTCTATTTACCCCAACTGGTCCTACCTTATTCAACATTATTTTGAAAGAAATCAAAGAAAAAGAAGATCCTCCGTAACATTCAAACAGTACCAGTACAAATTCCGCCGAGAAACACCTGCCAAACCATCGACCCTTGGGTACATCTCAGTAAGCAACTACCTACTCGAGTGAACTATGATGTCTTAAAACTTAAAAAACTATCACAGGTGATGTTATTAAATCAGACATGGCTTAGGCCGACAACGGCCAAAACCTGTCTAACTTATTTAAGTTGTATAATTTTATATGTCCGTACGTATGTATGTATGTATGTATGTATGCATGCATGCGTGTATGTATATATGTGTGCATATGTGTGTGTATGTATGTATGTATGCCTTGTTTGCCCGAGTCCTAATTCTACGCAATTCTTTCGGGTGCCGCCGATATACGAAGTTCTCAGTCTCATCGTTAAAGGCACGAAACTAAGTATTAGTATTTTCGGTCGATAACTGATGAAGAATTAGGGTCCTTCTGTGTCTGTCCTACGTGTACGTTTTGTAGTATTTAATGCATTATTCATTTATTAACTGAACCCCACGCATCCCGACTTTTGTTAACTACATATATATACAAGGTGGCCACAAAGTCACGCACCATGAGAGATCTCAAGTCTGTTTTATTAGCAATGAAGTAGGTAATCCATTACAAATGTTCTAAGTGTTGACCATGTAGCTCTAAACAAGTGTTCATACGGAATTTGAAATTGCAATGAACCCTCCCAAATAGCTCTTCATTGCCGTTGACTTGTTCACACGCTTCAACAATTCTTTGAAGATATCCTGGGTCACGAATCTTTTCAGAATACACAAGAGATTTAATGTAGCCCAAGAAGAAAAGGTCCATGTGAGTTAATCTGGTGACCGTGGTGCCCATTCAAATGGCCCGCGGCGCCCGAGCCATCTCTCTGTAAAATGTTCATTCAGAAAACCACGAACTTGTAATGCATAATGGGGCGAAGCCCCATCCTGCTCAAATCAGACAGGGTT
The DNA here is from genome assembly GCF_046866305.1 of Octopus bimaculoides. Lineage (NCBI taxonomy): Eukaryota > Metazoa > Mollusca > Cephalopoda > Octopoda > Octopodidae > Octopus > Octopus bimaculoides. The sequence continues at coordinate 63,694,898 of NC_142933.1, forward strand.
TCCCCTTCCTAGTGAATGCACGTGAGACATCATCTTGTTGCCAAGCATGTCCAGATACGAATCACCTGCCACAGAGCCCTCAAAATAAAATGGTCCAATTACTTGATTGTACTAAATCCCACACCACACCATTACCTGGCCACCAACTTGTTGAGTATCTGCTTCCATCCAATGAGGATTGGTTTGTGAGTAATAACGGCAGTTTTGAAAAGAGATAAAAAAAAAAAGAGCATGTTAACAATTTCACATATTGCAGGATGGTGCGTGAATTTATAGCCACCCTGTATATACATACATACATACATACATAAATATATATATGCATATATATATATATATATATATATATATATATATATATATATATATATATATATATATATATATATATATATTTGTGTGTGTCTGTGCTTGTGCCCTCACCATTACTTGAAAACCGATGCTGGTGTGCTAACTTAGTGGTTCAGCAAGAGAGACCGATAGAATAAGTACTAGGCTAACAAAGAATAAGTCATGGGGTCGATTTGTTCGACTAAAGGCAGTGCTCCAGCACGGTCGCAGTCAAATGACTGAAACAAGTAAATGAATTATTGAATATGTGTGTGTGTGTGTGTGTGTGCGTGTGTGTGTGTGTGTGTATACATATATATACAGAGAGAGAGAGAGAGAGAGAGAGAGAGAGAGAGAGAGAGAGAGAGAGAGAGAGAGAGAGAGAGAGAGAAGGACAGAGTCATACATACTTATGTGTGTTTGCTTGTGTATTTTCCATATGATGTTGGATAAATAATTTCGTTGATCTTGGAGTTACCAAACGAAGCAGGATGGGAAGGTGAAGTTTTCCGTGTCCTTACGTACAACACCCCAACTTGTAACATTCGGAATACCACCAATTGCCCACTGGGAGATCCTTGTCTCTGAAAGGCAATGTTCTACAGAGGCGCACTCATATGATCTGGTGGTCTCACTAGACACTACAGAGGCTTAACAACCAACGATGTCGAGGTAAGATCAACACAACACAAGCATTTTCTCAGGTGTTAGAACAGAGCAATCTTTCATTTGGAAACTTTCTTCGAGAAATTGATGAACGTTTCATTGACGATATAGAGTTCTGTCTTCAATACTTTCAAATTCGTTCAAAAAGAAGTTGGTTTAGCGCCCTTAACATGAGAATCGGCTCATAGCCGGATCCACCCGGCATGCATAACGACCATTCGATGTATTTCCACGGGTCAGTAATTTTGGATACTTGACGACGGCGTAAAATTGGTTTCGTAGCTCTCAGAACACTCTGGACAAATCATACTGACTGTATATCTGGTTTTGCAAAGCTTTTCTTGAATCATGATCACTGCCAGGTCAAGAAATTTCTGAAAGCATATACCTTGTTGTCAGCCATAACTGCAAAAGCCCTAGTTTCATTGATGGCTCTGACATCTTAATGATGTGACCTGAGGACATTGAGCAGGTGATCCTGCTCAAAGTCTCTATCCAAGCCATGAACACTCAAGCTTCAAGTCTGAAATCCTATCATTGTTGCAGCAGAGAGAGAAATAGAAAAATAGTTAGTTGTATTTTCTTGCCCACTGGGAGGTCCCTGCCTCTCAAAGGCCGTGGTCTACAGCGCCACACTCATAGAATCCGTTGTCATCACAAGACACTACAAAAGCATAACAGCCAACGATGACAAGGTAAGATCGGCGCAACACAAGCAGTTTCCCAGTTTAAGAACAGGACGATCTCCTCCAATTTTCCCATTTCCTGAAATTGTCAAAATCATCTACAAGTCCACATCCTCGTCCTCGTCACTACCTGAAGTTTTCCCATTTCTTTATCTCATATCCGAAAACATATGGGTTACAAATATCGCACGAGTGCCGACTGTCTTCTCGCCTTTTTTGTTTTCATTGTTTATTTTAAAGCCTGGTATTTATTCTATCAGTTTCTTTTTGCGAAACTGTTATGCTACAGGGAACATAAACAAACCCCACTAGTTTCGATGCAATAATGACAAACACAAAAATGTAGACACGTACACATATGATGGGCTTCCAGTTTCTTTCCATTAAACTCAACAAGTCATTGGTTAACCTGGGTCTGTAGTACAAGACACTCGCTCAAAGTGCTTTACGATTGGACTAAACCCGATGCGACATAATTAGAAGTGAACTTCTTACTCATACAGCAAAGTCTAATCTGTACATTATGAGGAGATAAATTTATCGTGCGATACTCTTCACCTTGCCCATGTAGTAAACCTCTTGTCACACATCATGATAGACCTCTTCAAAATCACCTTATAGGAGAATATTGAACCCTCATTCGTTCTTTGAGAATCAGCAATATGTCAACTCCTCTGACGCCACTCCTCCCCAAACATAGCATGATTTTGATGACATACACAACCCATTTTCTTAATTTCTTATGTTCTTCAATACGATCAATCATTGTCCGGGGACAATGCTACTGCTGTTGCTCCTGTCTCTCCATTCAGTACAACAATGTCTTGTTACTAGAATATTTACCTCTTCTAAATACCATCTAGGATGGTAGTGGTAGTGGTAGTTGTGGTTTTCGCTGTTGTTGTTGTTGTTGTTGGTGGTGGTGGTGGTGAGAGTGGCTGTTTTTTGGTTGTTACGATTGCAATTAAAGAGAAGCAGTAATTTTAACGAGAAGGTCAGTCGCACATGCCAACTCTTCCATACTTTCAGCTACTGGAAGAGGCACTTTTTTTAGAGCACCTCCTAACACCACTTAAAAAAATATAAATACTCAACGAATTTAATTCCTGCAAGCAACAGAAATAAATTACCGATCACTTTTGTATTCGTCTTCTCCTGGATTTTCCCACTGCAAAACGCTCAATAGCAACAAAATGTAACAAAAATGACAATAACAATGACAGTTATACGGAGAGGCAAAACATCGTGGTGCTCAGACCAGAAAACAATAACAGTGGTTTCTAATTTAGGCGTAAACCCATCAATTTTCAGGGGAGGGATTGTAGTCGATACCATCAACCCGATACTTGACTCGTTGCATTTTATTGAATCCAGGAGGATAAAAGACAAAGTTGAACATGGTGAGATCTGAACTCAAAACTTATAGGATTAGAAAATATACTGCAAGGAATGCTGTCTGCTGTCCAACAATTCTACCTGTTTACTGCCTTAATTATAATAATACTAAAAGGGAGATAAGGCGGTGATCTGACAATCGTTGGTATGCCAGGCCAAATGCTTAGCAGCATTTCGTCTTCACGTTCTGAGTTCAAACGCCGCCGAGGTCGACTTTGCTTTCATCCTTTTGGGGACGATAAAATAAGTACCAGTTGAGCACTGGGGCCGATGTAATTGACCTACAGCCTCCCCAGAAGTTTCTGGCCTTTTGTCAAATTTTGAAACCAATATTAAAAAGGAGAGATAGGAAGAGAGAATGAGGGAGAGAGAGAGAGAGAGAGAGAGAGAGATGAAGAGAAGAAGAGAGAGACAGATATGAAGAGAGGAAGGAGACATTTGGTGCAGATAAAATAAACGTGAAAAATTATCAGGTGGTAAGGGAAATGAGTGTTGGTGATAGAGCGGGAGAAACTTCAGATGTAAAGATAATGAGAATAATTAGAAAATATCTTAATGAAAGATAGACAGTATGCATATGGTTATAACTTAATCTGATACTGACAAGTTCTAATTCTATTTCTCGTTTGTCAAGCTTCTTGTTTGTTCATGTTAAATGTTGTTGTTGATACTGTTGTGGTAATTAACGAATTCTAAGAGTGAGTTATATAAATGGCAGTAATATTAGTCTAGTGATTTTTATATATTTATCATATTTATTTATATCTCTTAAATTCTCTCTTTCTCATTCTCTCTTTCTCACTCTCTCTTACTCACTCACTCTCTCTCGCCCACTATACACACACACACACATATGTATATATGTATACACATATATTGGACAGTTCTCTCTCTCTCTCTCTCTCTCTCTCTCTCTCTCTCTCTCTCTCTCTCTCTCTATCTATCTATACATACATACATATACAGTGTTCGTATGAGTAATGCGTGGATACATTACGTATAAATGTTCGTATACATAGTCATATAAATTTATATAGTTATGTACATGTATATGTGTATATATGCATTATATGTATATATGCATTATATATATATATATATATATATATATATATATATATATATATATACAGTGTACATTTAAACACATAAGAGGTGACCATCATAGGACACCTAGCATGCTAAAAAGAGTAGCCAAAATCCAAACCACTATTAGGGATAAATTCCGAAGGAAATGAAAAATAAAAACCTGCTGAAGAAAGCTCCGCCTAGCAAATTATTTTATTTGCTAATTTATAGCTCGAAACCATGGTCCAGAAGATAGATGGTAAATGTTTTTATTTTTCATCCCCTTCGAAATTTATCCCTAATAGTAGTTGGATTTTTGCTACTCCTTCTAGCGTGCTAGGTGTCCTATGATGGTCACCTCTTAATTGTTTAAATGTACACTGTATTTAAATGAATAATATAGGCGTAGGAGTGGCTGTGTGGTAAGTAGCTTGCTTACCAACCACATGGCTCCGGGTTCAGTCCCACTGCGTGGCACCTTGGGCAAGTGTCTTCTACTATAGCCTCGGGCCGACCAAAGCCTTGTGAGTGGATTTGGTAGACGGAAACTGAAAGAAGCCCGTCGTATATATGTATATGTATGTGTGTGTATATATGTTTGTGTGTCTGTGTCTGTCCCCCCAACATCGCTTGACAACCGATGCTGGTGTGTTAACGTCCCCGTAACTTAACGGTTCGGCAAAAGAGACCGATAGAATAAGTACTAGGCTTACAAAGAATAAGTCCTGGGGGTGGATTTGCTCGAAGGCGGTGCTCCAGCATGGCCACAGTCAAATGACTGAAACAAGTAAAAGAGTCTATTGACTAGCTTTCTACATGCTCGGCCACTGGTAGTAAAAAAATTCTAACATTTTTTCTTATCCTGATATTTATTAATTATATATATTATACACACACATGCGCGTTTACGTGTGTGCTATTCAGTGCAGCTAATCTAATTTCTCTCCCGCTTCTACTAATTTCTCTCAGTGCACACACACACACACACATACACACACAAATATATACCACACTTTTCCCATCCAAGAAACTCTGTATGTCTATCTTTCTACTACCTAATTAAGCAATTACCTTCTCAAATAGAATAAACATGTTTGTCTTGTTTCTCTTCTTCTTCTTCTTCTTCTTCTTCTTCTTCTTCTTCTTCTTCTTCTCGATCGAAGGCAAGATG
>NC_142933.1:63705213-63727713 GCF_046866305.1 Octopus bimaculoides
CTCTTCAACCAAAATGAACACGAGGATATATATATATATATATATATATATATATATACACACACACGCGCATATATATATATATATATATATATATATATGTGTGTGTGTGTGTGTGTGTGTGTGTGTGTGTGTGTGTGTAGTTAACAAAAGTCGGGATGCGTGGCGTTCAGTTACTCAATAAATGAAAAATGCATTAAATACTAAAAATCGTATACATAGGACAGACACGGAAGGACCCTAATTCTTCTTCAGTTATCAACCGATATGTTAATACACAGTTTCATGCCTATAAATGATAAGCCTGAAAACTTCGCATTATCGGCGGTACCCACAAAATTTGCAGAGAATTAGGGCTCGAACAAACAAAAGGATACAGAGTGGACGTATGAAAGTTTTAAAAAAATGTAATTTAAACGATTAAGGAAGACGGAATAAATACGGTCTTTCGGCCAAACAGACGAGAATAATGGCTAACGCCTGGAAGAAATTCTGAATTGATATAGAAAGCGAAATAGCAAGAGAAGAGATAGATATTCTTTTCAACTCTAGTCACGAGGCCCGAAATTTTGGGAGACGGGGCCATTCGATTAGATCGACCCCAGTACACATCTGGTACTTAATTTATCGACCCCGAATGGATGAAAGGCAAAGTCGACCTCGGCGGAATTTGGAATCAGAACAAAAAGACAGACGAAATACTGCTAAGCATTTCGCCCGGCGTGCTAACGTTTCTGCCAGATAGATATTGACCGGCAAGCTAAGCGTCTGGTGGCGAAAGGCACGTGTGGGCAGTAGATAGAGGGGAAGGAGGATGAGGGAGAAGGAGAGAGAGAGAGAGAGAGAGAGAGAGAGAGAGAGAGAGAGAGCAGCAGCAGCAGCAGAGAGAAAATGGAAGGAAGGGAGAAAGTCTACAATTACGAGTGATAGGGTGAGAGAGAGGAAGAGTGGAAGTTGGAATGCTGGAATGCTGGAAAAGGATATGAGGACAAGAGGGAAAAAAAGAAGATAGAGTCGCAAAAAATATATAGAATTTTACTATTAACAAAATGCATTCAATATTAAAAAACGTACACATAGGACAGACACAGATACATATATAATGTATGTGTGTGTGTGTGTGTGTGTGTGTGTGCGCGCGCGCATGTGTGGTTATAGGTATTGTAGTTGTTCCCTTTAAATGTGTCTAGCAATGTTACCGGCGCCCGTGAAGCCAATGTTGTAGCTTCTGTTGCTCCATTCAGTCTGCTGTGTTCAAGAGCTTGCTTTAGATATAATTCATAAAGTAAATAATTCTAAGGCTAACAATGGTTATATTAGAATTAGCATATTCAATGCAGGGGCAATTAGAAAACCAACTAGAAATAATTATGCGATAAGTAGTATCAGTATCAATCAGTGACAAATATCATTTTAATTAATTCGCCAAGGTTGGGAGAAGACTCTTGGCCTATTTCTGTCTTACATGATTTTATCAGCGACGTATAGATTTCGCAGTACTTACTGAAGTAGCGATAGGAAAATCACGAAGTCAATGTACATTAATGTTGCATGAATTATCTAGAGACTAAATTATCCAGAAACACCATTTAAACCGTACTTTTCTCATCAAACTAACGGATGCAAACTAAATCTCTTAAATAAGTGTCTGTTTAAGTAATGTGTTCAGCGTGACCTAGTGTAGCAAAGACGTTTAAATCTTGCTGTTGAGGGAAAATAGTTCAAGGCTGGTATACAGCATACCTCGACGCTTCTATCTTTTTTACCATATATACATACACATATATGTACACACAGAAACACACAAAAACACACACACATACATGTGCATATATTTTTCATTATACTTGTCTGCTATGTCAATCTATATGGTAATTGAAGAACACAAGAGAACGTCTTTTCTTCTTTCTGAAATCCGAAACAAAAGCAATATAAAGTATCTGACATACGGTTTATGTATTATGGGATAGCTATTAAGAAACGCAGGAGGCTGGTATTTCCACTAAAGAACAGTTTACAAAATGTTATGTAAAAATTAGCGAGAGAAGATGCCAAATATTTTTTTTATTTTTTGTTGCACATTAACATGTTTATATAGGTTTGAGTGAGCATGTATATACGTTTGTACGTAGTGTGTGTGCATGTGTGTGACCGTATGTGTATGTATGTGTGTGTGTGTGTGTATGTATATACGTACACATAATATGCATACATATATATATATATATATATATATACGTATGTATGTATGTATGTATGTATGTATGTATGTATGTATGTATGTATGTATATGTTTGTGTGTACAATATAACAGTAATTATGACAAATTATACACTGCCGAGACTCCGAATTACCTGTTACCGTATTTCAACATGACTCATATCTCTTCAAAAGGCGGTAATGCGAAAAATATAAAATGTAAAATCTCACTTTTAATTGCAATTATTATGCTATTACATAGGTTTTATTACTTACATAACAACTAGTAATATTTGCATATATATATATATATATATATATATATATATATATATATATATATATCCCTTAAATTTGTTTACTGGAAATGTTTTAAGTATGCAAATAAAGCTCCTATTCCATTTTGCCGACTACAGTATAATGATGCTGACTGGTGAACCAGTTTTTTTTGTTTGTTTTTTTTAGTTGCACCGAGCTGTACCGATATAATCTAGGATAAATATAGTAATAATAACAATAAAAAATCAGCTAAAGTGGTACATTCTGCACCAAAACGACTTTTCCTCCTTTACAAACATCGAATTTTCGTCTTTTGTAATTCCAGGTACAAAAACTTTCTTCACGAGATTTTCTATCAGCACCGATTTCTTTGACAAAGACCCTTCAACATAGAAGGATGATCCTAGTAACAAAAGTGGACTTGAAAAACTTGAGAAGACAGTTGTTGTGAATGATGTTGCAGAAAGAGATGTCAAACTGATTTAGGATTACAATAACATTCTCACAAAAGATGAAATGGAGAAACAATTTTTTTACAGATCGTTACCGAAAACCGTAAAACATCCCCAACTGCCACTAAATCTTCTCGTATGCAAAAATAATGTTCAATATTCAGTTTTCAGTGTTCACATTATGTTTTTGGTTCTACAGAAATTATTCTTGTCAATAAAAATGTGTTTCTCTTATAGAAGTATGCTTTATTAAGAAAACCTAATATTTCTTAAGTTTTTCAACTTATTTCAGGAATTTTTCAAATTAGCTATTGGTAAATTTGATTCAGAACGTTTTTAAACATCTGTTGGGGCGCCTGGATGTGTCCACATAAGTTTCTCTGAGAAGAAAAAGAAAAGGGTCGAGAAAGGGAACAGTATACCGCTTTTGAACAGAATTAATTGTTACGTATACTATGTTCCAACTTCAAGGCGTTTGAGGGTAGCCTAGCAGTTGTCCGATTAAGCTGAGATTTTGCACGTTCCTTTGTTTCGTTTACTGGAACAGGATTAGTGGGTGGAAGCAGCAAAATTGTAACCTTCGAAAAATTACCTATTGCTAAGGGCCACTCTAATATATGTGTATATATACACATACATACACATACACTCACTCACACACACACGCATACACACACACACACAACACATACGCGCGCACGCATATATATATATATATATATATATATATATATATATATATATATATATATATATATATATATATATATATATATATATATATAATAGAAATATGTTAAAAAAAACAAAATAGAAACTACACGTAGAAATGTAAGGGGAAAGTAAGCAGAAAAATAAGAGAAAATGCACATTGGAATCAAAAAGAAGGTAAGGCTTTTTATGAAAAGTAACTATATATATATATATATACAATTAGATGACCTGAGGTAGGAATAAAGGTAATAAAAGTACTTATTGTGAGTTGTTAAAGAGATTTACAAGCATACCGGTTTCGTAATATTACTAGTCATTGCTTTGAGTATACACCGAATTCTGTATATATATATATATATGACTTTTTTGTGGACCTGCGTATGCCTTTTTATACTATATCAACTTCACACATTAATATGCTCTAGTTATCAGTTCGTTCTTATATACATATTTACATGTATCGAGGTACTATTTTTTACTTTTTGCGCGATACTGAAACTTCCCCTCGCTGGACACTTGTGACGATACACTCACTGGCCAGTAAATATGCTACTAATCTTTGGCAATGAAGCATCAAAAGTCTTCCCGTCGATATCTAACTGAGAGAGTTCTCGAAACTGTCAAGCCTTGCTGAGTTTTCTTCCTTAGGGCCAAAACAGCCCACAGCAAGTCTTCAGAATTAAGGTTCATACTTCTTTTTCCAGATCGGTTGCAAAAAACTTGCTAACCTCCTACTCAGTCCACAACTTTTGTGCAATCCTACTCTTTCTCCCCATATATATGTACATACATATGTGCATGAGAGTGTGTATTTTTGTGCATATATACATACAGACGTACACATATAAACACACAGACACATGTATGTATGTATGTATCTATCTATCTATCTATATGTATGTTTGTAAATAGTCTTAATTTAAGTTCTTCTTGAGAGAGTTCAAGCTGGTTGCTAACAAAGCGACAAGATTTTTTTAGTAAAGAAAGTTCTCGATGTTTGTAAATATGTGGTTGAGTTTGTGTGTTGGTTGAACTGTCGATGCATACACTCAAATGTGTGCATCTATTCACATAAGAATCTCTATGGAAAATTTTTAGAATGTTTTAGAAATCTTCACTGTGCCACTAATAGATTGGAGTTGCCCTTTTCTGTGAAACCGAGTATTTCTAGGCTTTTGTGCAAACTTGTCGGTACATAACATAATGCACCTATGATGATAGGTACAAACAAGAATTCATAGTCAGGGTACAAGAGTTGTAAGTTCCGCATTAATTTGTCATAAATGGTCTCTATTTCCTGGGCTTTTGATTGTACATTCACATCCGCTGGACAGCGGACCTCTACAATACTGTATGACATTTGTTCCCTGTCCCAGAGAACATTACCAGGGCTGTTGTGTTTGCACCGAGATGTTTTTATTAGTGTTTCCACCAGTATTCCTTGTTCTTAAAGGAGTGACTACCTGCTGAATTTGACATGCCTTTGGTGTATACGTAAATAGTCTTGTAATTATATCATTCCTCAGGGGCAAGGAGTATCTCGTAGATATTTTGGGAAATATGCTGATAATATGGGTGATATCTTCCCCAACGATATAACAGAACCGACATTTTTTATCACAACGTGGAGGTTTGATGGCATCTTTGTCCCTTTTGTTTATCAGGTATTTAGTAGTTATCTCCTGTTACTGAATAACTAAGGCATATCTTTCTAGGTGGAATGTAATGTATCTATCGCAGCTCCAATGTATGTATGTATGTATGTATGTATGAATGAATATAGGTAGGTAGGTAGGTAGGTAGGTAGGTGGTGTGTATTAGAGATAAGGTGAGAGAAAAAGTAAGAGAGTGAAAATACGGAGAAGAATAAAAGGAAGAGGTAGTTTCTTATTTCTTATTTGTAGTATTTACGTTAAAGGTGGCCACTGCAAATAGTTAAGTCGGTCATTGATTGATTCTTTCTGGCAATGAACTATAACAATATAAACAATTCCACAGACGTGGCAACAGCTGAAGAAACTTTAAGGTAAAAACTTTAGTGGGTATGTATGTATGTATGTATGTATGTATGTATGTATGCATGCAGGTAGGTAGGTAGGTAGGTAGGTAGGTAGGTAGGTAGGTAGGTTGATATATAGATACGGTATATTGGTATGTAGGCAAATAGATATGTAGACGTGCGTACATATATATATATATATATATATATATATATATATAGTGTATATATATATATATATATATATATATATATATATATATAAACAAATAGTAAATGAGTATATGCATATATACGTACAGGTATGTGCATACCGACATCCACCTGTATGTATAGGTGCATAGTCTATATATATATATATATATATATATATATACATATATATATATACATACGTATACATATTGGTACTTACATAAATATATATATACATATGTGCATACATACACACGTACACACATACATACATACATACATACATACATACATACATACATACATACGTTCACGGATATATAAATATCTACATGCAGGAAGAGAAATGGTAAAAAATATATGTATAAAATTAAATGAAAAGATGAAAGACAAAGGAATTTCGAAAAAGAAAAAGATATAGATAATTTTCAAGTACAATAAAGAGTTCAGTCGGTGCTATTAAAAGATGACTAGAGTACACACACATACAAACGAATATCCAAACACCTAGACTTGCCTATTTACTGTTTTTCTGGCAGTTTGCTGATCTTATCAGAGTTATCTCTCTTGATATCTGGGGGGTTTTTTTAACTTTAGACTTAAAATGTTTTTGCCGATTTATTGCAATGATAACTTCAGTTAATCGAAATTTTTCAACTCGTTATATCACATAATACGACATCCTAGCCTTATAAAGCATTTCTTTCGATTTTTCCATACACTTTATACCTATCAGACGGATCGGGAGATTCTGTCTGATCAGGAGATTCTATCCGATCGTTAACATCTCCAAGGAGTGGGGAGAGAGGGAGAAGGTTAAAAGAAAATTAGTTATGTATAATATTCCAAGGTTTATCTTAGATCAAAACTTTTCAGTGTGCTGAACTCTGCAAAAAGAAAAAAAAACTACGTTAATATACGCAATATGAAAGAGCTAAGTTCTAACCGACATCGTCTTATCTTGATGAATTATTATGTTGTTGTTCATGGTGGTTAAAAGCCACCCCCTTGGAAACCCTGATTAAATAGACCTGCCAGAAGTAAGCGTTCTCACCGTGACCCTCTCGTCTTTGTAGAGGTTATCTCACACTACCTTATCATAACAGCACTGATCGAGAAGCCTTATAATCAAACGCATTGCAGCTGTGACTACCCCGTTTCTTTAGGGCGAATATATATCTGTACGCACATGAACACATTCGTTAGTACATGCATATATACTTAGAAACAAACACACAGACATTTAAATACATACACAAGCACAGTTAGATTATACATACTTGTATGTGTTTTTGCATGTATTATGCGTGGTCTGATCAATAAGTATCCGAACTGTTGTCATAGTAATGAAGCTAAAGAACGCAGAATGAAGCCGCTTGGCACGGATTGACCTTCAACTCTGCTGTGCATGTGCACTAAGTTTTAACTGTCTAACTTACTTCCGTTGTTTACTCTGCGTGCTTTAGTTTCGTTACTTATTGATCAGACCTCGTATGTGTGTCTATATATGTGTGAGCGTGTGTGCGTGTGAGTATATAAATATATATATATATATATATATATATATATATATATATATATATATATATATATATATATATATGTGTGTGTGTGTGTGTGTATGCATAAATATATATATGTATATACATATATATATATATATATATATATATATATATATATATATATATATATATATATATACACGCACACATACATACAAATACATATATATATATATATATATATATATATATATATATAATGGATGGTCATGTTTGGAGTAAATAACACCAACAACGAACGACGAAGACGACTCAAGGACGACAACATCAAGTCACTTCATGACAGCTAATATCCACAAAATACATCAGTGACAGAATATTTACAGGTAGGAGATGCAGAGAGAAGAAACAGCACATTTGCGAGCCAGGAGTTATATCTTGTTATTAAGTATTTACCAAGGAGTCGAACGATTTGCTTCCGAATAGTGTTTCTCGAATATTGCCATATGTTGCAGCGAGGCAGTGTCATTATACGTGCGCCATATTTGAGCTTCGTAAATGGTCGACAACTGGCCAGGTTTAAAGTTATCGTAAACGTACCCTTGTTGTTGTTGTTGTTACTGCTGCTGCCGTTTTTGTCGTTGTTGATGACCTCTAACTCTATTCTTAAGATAACACATCCATGATCATATGCGTTCAAGCCATGACCGTCACGTCTTTTGTCAGGTGACGTATACATCCGGCACCAGACTGCTAACTGATAAAATTGTTAGAACAGCGAACAAAATACTTTGCGATATGTCCTTTTGTCCTTCCTGGGTCGACCAACCAGAATACTAGGGTCCATATAGCGTATTCTCCTTCTCATTGAGTGTCTGCTGCAACAAGGTTGTGATGGTAGGGGACTGAGAGGATAATTATGTCTGCTGGTGAATACACAAGCACATACAACGAAAACGAAGGCATAGCCCCTCCTGCTAGCAAGTCCTACTTGTTTGCTAGTGACGGACCGAGCCCCATCCGTTCTCAGGACCGCTTTCTATGTGCTTCCTTCCTTTTTAAGACGGTAAAGCGTGATTTCAAGGAGATTAAGTTGCTATTTCTACCAGTTGAAATGATAATATAAAGGCGTCTTCTTTGACTTTACAGTGCTGAAGTATATATGGGAAACATAGACAGGTTACAGTGGTGATAACTCGTTTTATTTTAAGTTGCGGAAGGCGGCGATCTAGCAGAATCGTTAACACGTCGGACAAAATGCTTAGCGGCATTTCATTTGTCTTTACGTTCTTAAGTTCAGATTTCGCCGAAGTCGACTTCACCTGTCATCCTTTTGGGGTCGATAAAATAAGTACCAGTTGAGCACTGGAGTCGATGTAATTGACTTACCACCTTTCCGAACGTGCTGGTCTTGAGCCAAAATTTGAGACAGATGCAATCACTTGGCTAGAGAGAAGGGGGATTAACAAAGTTGTTAAATCTCCGGAAGAAATCTTTACAGTATTTGTTTCCGGTTCTTTTCGTTCTGAGTTCAAATCCGTCCTAGGTTAACATTGTCCTTCATCCTTTCGAGGTAGATAAAATAAAGTTTCAGTCAATTACTAGGGGTCAATAGTAACGACTAACCGCCTCACCTCAAAACTATTCGCTTTGTGTCTACATCAAAAGCAATCTAATCACTTGGTTGGCAATAACTTTCGATGAATGTTTTCAGACATTTTTTCTTTTAAAAACTTGAATTGAAGCAGTATCACCCGCTCCACCACTTTGCATTCTATCATCAATGTGGCAAGATTTATTTTATTCTGTGACCACTAATTACGTAAGTTGTATCGTTAATTTCATTCATAGTTTGTGTTGGCATTATTTTTTTTATCTTCAAATGGTCATTCACCACAGATAACACTGAAGACAATAGAAATTTGAAAAATATGTTAAAATATTTTTTTAAACATTATTCAACAACAATAACAACAAAAATCTATGTCTATTAGCTTAAATAACCTTAATCACTACGCTGTCCAGGGATGCAGACATTTCGAACAATAGTCTCTTAAAACAATAGATTTGAAAGCATTTTTAGTTAAATTTCTTTGATGAATGTCATTAGAATAGATGGACAAAATGATGGCTTTTATCGAACATATTCTCTTAATAATATTATTTCCTACACCAGCGTCTACACAAACTTTTACACTTATTTTAGTGATTCTGCTATCATTATTTCGACACGAAGTCTATGCTTCGTTGAGGAGGCCAAAGTGTAATAACGAAATACATCTAGAGTTTTCTCCGCTGTTTAAAAAAATTAACTAAAACAATATTGGTCATTGACAAATAGTATTTTTGTTTTGTCTTTATTTTACTATATAATTATTTCAAATTAATTTATTAATGTTCACTGCATTAAATAAATTAAGACTAACTTATCTATTGTGTTTCATGATGATATTACATTGCTAGTTGTTCTAAGTTGTTATTCTAGTGTACAAAATCATGGTTAGATATTCCTAAGAAACATCAACAATGGGAAAAAAATTTCTACAACTCAAACCAGCATAAACAAATTATACAAAACGATAGATACCAACACATATGATGCATGCACACGCACGCACGCACACACACACACACACACACACACACACACACACACACACACACAGAAATTATCTTTTACTTGTTTCAGCCATTAAACGGCGGTCATGCAGGGGCATCGCCTTAAAGAACTTTTAGTCGAATGAATCAACCCCAGAATTTATCTTTTCAAAGCAGGGTACTTATTCTATCGGCCCCTTTTTGCAGCACCATTAAGTTACGGAGACATAAACAAACTATTATCGAAACTACCCGTCTATAGGTCCCCACCTCTTACATCGCTTAGCTCAGTACCATCCTATCATTGTGTGCGTCGATATGAAGTTCTTTCTGTCCCTCATTCTATCGACTTTAGGGTGCCACGGGGTTCGTTTTTATCCCTGACTCATTTCTATACACAAATAACTTAATCACCGCCAGGTCCAACAACTTCTACTCCTACGCAGATATCACTACTCTTAATTCGTCCTCAACATTCCAGAACCATGCGTCATCCACTTCGAAACTGGATACCATGCGCCAAACCAACATTGATTCCATGAACAGAGATTTCGAAAGCATCCTCCAATGAGTCTACATTAGTTTTGCTTTTTTTACTGCAAGGAAACACAAATACAAATCACAAAGAAAACATCATCGCAACACATCCCTTAATCACTCAAATGAAGCCCTTACAATCGCTTCAATTTTGGGGGCTCACTATCGCCGAGGATTTTTCCTGAAGAAAGCACATCCTCAACTGCCAGGACTGTCTCCCAACCACTGGCCTTTCTCTTCAGATGAGGCCGATGTTGGAATATTGCACTCATATTTAGGACGGTTCTCCTGCTGTATACAGAGTCATTTTTGACTGTAACCTGAAAAGGGCCAGACGTCTGATTTGCATAGACTCACTCACACACACTCTCCAATTTCTGGCTCACAGGCGCTCTGATGCTTTTTTCAGCTTTGTCTACTGCTACCATAGAGGTCCCGTCTCTTTTAGCCTCTTCTCCTAGACTCAGCAATTAACAAACAAAACAGAAAAAAACATACACATATAAATATATAGGCGTTGCATAGTTATATGGTTCATACACACACACACACACACACACACACATTATATATATATACATATATATATATGTGTGTGTGTGTGTGTGTGTGTGTGTGTGAGAGAGAGAGAAAGTTGGTATGTGAAAGCACGTGGTTGGATGTATAAAAGATAATAAGAGTGAAAAAACTACAGAAGGCTTGTGTTACATGGTTAAAGTATATATTTAAATTATGTCAGAAAAATGTTATAAAATTTTTTTGGTATATAAACATTGTATTTGGAGAACATGTTACAATGAAGTAGAGAAATTTGAAAAGACAACACGAAACCGGTTATTTCTCCAAATACAATGTTTATATACCAAAAACATTTTATAACATTTTTCTGACATAATTTAAATATATACTTTAACCATGTAACACAAGCCTTCTGTAGTTTTTTCACTCTCATTATCTTTTATATATATATATATATATATATATATATATATATATATATATATATATATATATATATATATATGCATGCGCATGTGTATGTGTCTTTATGATTGTGTTTCTGCACCCGCCGCTATTTGACAACCGGTGATAGTTTGTTCATCAAAAGAGATCGCTAGAATAAGTACCAGACATAGAAATCAGTACTGAGATCGATTTGTTCGACTAAACACTGCAAGGCGGTGTCCCAACATGATCACAGTGTAATGACTGAAACAAGTGAAAGATAAAGCACAAATGTAAACTTAAGAGGAAGACCGATTCATCAACGATAGGAGGAAGCGGAGTAAACTTATTAGCAATGCTAATGACCGTTCCCACCACTCAGTATGTAACTTTGAGTAATTAAAATTTCTAAATGTACAGGTATCCCATTCTCTGAGCATTGATGGACCAGAACCTCTTATAATCTGCATTTATTTAAGAGCAGGTACTTCAAATTTCCGCGGCCTCCAAAGTAGTTTACTGGTATCTTGCACAAACTAATACTTTGCACAGTACAGTATTAATAAACTTACTTATACTAACATACAAGTCTTGTATTTCGTTTAATTATGTAAGTAAATTTAGAGTATTTAATTCAGAGTGTTGTGACCAAGTTGTGACTTCTTGTCCGAAAGTATCAGCAATCTGGGGAGGCTTTGAAACTAAAGATTCCAGAAAATTGATGTTGCATCTATATTAGATTAAACACGCTGGCATTCACTTTTCTATTGGAATAAAAACGTCATGTAATCTATTATCGATTGTTGGATGACAACAGAATATCCCATCTTCATATAATATATCAAGGGCTAATCAGCCTGACACAGACCGTTTCTCTTTACGTTACTGAATTTTGTTGGAAATAAAAGCAGTGAAATAGCTGAACCGAGAAAAAGAAATTATACATGGACTCAACGAGCCGGTAGCTTACCACTTTTGTACAACACTCGCATTTTAGACCCCGTGTAGTTTATCAAACGAAATAATCTTCAAAAGAATCCATTCTTTTTCACATTTAAGGAAATTACACATGCGAATAAATAGAAGAAATAGATCAATGGATCAAAGGAATCGATCTTTGAATGAAAACTTGTTTTCTAAGTGCTTCCCCCTACACATCGGTACTTCCAGAAAAGGGCGAATGAAGTGGTGCCGAATGAATTTATTTCCAATTTCTTTTGAAAAATGTTCTGTGAAACACTTAAAAGAAAACGTTTCGTATTAGTACATTGCTACTGCTTAATTTTCTACCCTGATTATAAAAGTGACCACAGCAAAATTTGAACTCAAACAAAACAGAAATATTTTACTCTGGTGGGAGAATGGCTTCACTGCACATACTCTCAATAAAGGACTCAATACTGACTGTAGAGTTTAAACAATATTTATCAACAGTAAACTATTTACTTTCAAGTTTCACCAATAGTAGCTTTTCAAAACAGTTTTTGAAAAGCCAATAACAATGAAACTCAGAAGTTATACAATTACTACTACTCATAAATATTAAATAGATAGACAGACAGACAGACAGACAGACAGACAGATAGATAGATAGATAGATAGATAGATAGATAGATAGATAGATAGATAGATAGATAGAGATACAGATAGACAGACAGACAATTAGGAAATGCGCTAGTGGTTAAGATATAAGGCTCACGATCATAATGCCGTTGGTTCAATTCAAGGACCGGGTGGTGCATTGTCTCTTTGAGCAGGTACTTAATTTCACGTTGCCCAGTTTATTCACCTGAAAATGAATACTGAGTACTGGTGTAGCGCTCACTTCCTCCATTTGTCACATCCTGAATGTGTCGCTGGGTCAAAAGGCGGGAGAATCGAGAGGGTGCCTATGTTTGCTCGCGATTACGCACAGACATGTAAAATAATAAACACAAGCATGGTACATGTTTCCAAACCATAATTATTCGCGAGTGACGACTGGTTCTTTATACATCACACACACACACACACACACACACACACACACATTCAATAAACAGTAGAAGCCACGTTTTTAATTACTTGGGGACAAAACCTTTTCCCATAGCAATATCCGGGTGATGACGTGAAACAGAAGATATAAAAATGTTTGAATCTTTGATTGTAATAAGTGAATAACTTTTAATTCACTTTAAATAAATAATTCATACTTCATTAATGATGATAACTATAACCATTTATTGATACAATCAGTGATCATAATAAAACGGCTTCCTACCTACTTACACATCAATACCGCCAGTCATATTGGCCAAACATAACACCCTAGCTTCTCATATACGCCCAGTACCAACATACAATTCTACCGAAACTTTTATTCTAATATATAGATACTCTTTTACTCTTTTACTTGTTTCAGTCATTTGACTGTGACCTTGCTGGAGTACCGCCTTTAGTCGAGCAAATCGACTTATTCTTTGGAAGCCTAGTACTTATTCTATCGGTCTCTTTTGCCGAACCGCTAAGCTACGGGGACGTAAACACACCAGCATCGGTTGTCAGGCGATGTTGGGGGGACAAACACAGACACACAAACATATAAACACACACACACACACACGCACACACACACACATATATATATATATATATATATATATATATATATATATATATATATATATATATATATATATATATATATATATACGACGGGCTTCTTTCAGTTTCCGTCTACCAAATCCACTCACAAGGCTTTGGTCGGCTCGAGGCTATAGTAGAAGACACTTGCCCAAGGTGCCACGCAATGAGACTGAACCCGGAACCATGTGGTTGGTAAGCAAGCTACTTACCACACACCCACTCCTACGCCTATATATTTATTTTAGATATTTATTTTTAAATCATCTTAAATAAAAAAAAATCTTCTTGAATAATAAATCTTTTATCCACTTATTCCGATATCATAAGTCAGTCGATAACAAACAAAACGGTGACTCGACGCTCTATACAATTTCTATTTAACAAATTTCGTCAGATAGATTTCGGCTGATCGGAAGCTATAGTAGACTGCACTTACCTAAGGTACTGCGTAGCCGGATTGAACCCAAGATCACGTAGTTGCTAAACAATCATCTTTATTGCACATCGACAAACGTGCGAAATAGAAGCTGATTGATTAATCAAATAACCGAATGAATAAGAAAATATTAGCTAGTCAACATTCTCGAGCAAACTGCTTCGTTATAAGAAGCCATTGCATAGTTTTGTTTCTAATTGGGTTACGTCTGCAATTCAGAATCTTGTAGAATCTTTTACCTTGCAGCATTTCTCTATATGGAATTTTCAAAATTGGTCAAGACCATTAGTATTAAAGCAAATGGTTTCTGTGTGATGATTGGTGAGTGATGGTTGGTGTCTGATAGTTTCTGTATGATGGTTGGTTCTTATAGTGTATTGTATCATTTGTATGTGGTGTACTGTAATGGTCGCTTCATGATGGCTGGTGTAAGATGGTGGTACGTGATGGTTAGTGTCTGTTGGATTGCGATGACACACATACACATGTATGTATACATACATTATACTTATAAGTTATATTATATCATATTATATTATATCATATCATATGTACATACTATAACTATGGGAACAGAATTTCACAATAGACCTAAAGCATATTTTGGGAGTAAAAGGTTCAGCTGAAGAGAATAATATAACTATAGAGAATGTGTGTGTGTGTGTATGTGTTTTGATTATTTTATCCCCCTCGTGGATTCCGCTTTCAGGGTGTTCTCATCATATATAAACATAGACCCCAAATTACATTCATAACTCACGACAGAGACCCTGTTTCCGCAAGTGATAAAGTCGTATCGCAAGACACCGATGTGGGTTTCGTCAGGGAAAAGATAAGGAAGGACTAGGACCGAATTTACTGTTATATTTATAGACACAGCCACCATTTGGCCAGTTATATACTATTATCACGAAAAATGTGCTGACTCCATTACTGATTAGTCTACGCCCAAATATTCATTTCAAATTTTGGCACAAGGTCAGTAATTTCGGGGGAAGAGGTAAGTCGATTAGATCGACCCCAGTGTTCAACTGGTACCTATTTTATCGACCTCGATAGGATAAAAGGCAAAGTCGACCTTGACAGAATTTCAACCTAGAAAGTAAAAATGGACAAAATGCTGCTGAGCGTTTTACCCGGCGTGCTAACGATTTTGCCAACTCGCCGCCTTATAAATGTTCGATTATGTTGCGGCGGCCAATCTAATTGGTCTGCTTTACTTTTGTGCTCTACGTACCAATTTTTAATAACAATAGCTGTATGAATCGGCCCTTGCCGTGGAAGATTGTGCTACCGTCAGGGAACAATGTCTGTACCATTAGATGAACATGATCAGCCAAACTATTCAGATAATCCATGGCATTAACTTTGGCACGAGAACAATTAAGGGACCAAAAAACTTCTGTGATATGGCTACTCAAATCATCACTGAGTTATCTCCACGCTTCATGGTTGGAGCAAAACAGTTCGGTTTGAGGATTCTTTGTTCTATTTCTGGACATAAATTCGCCCCGAAGTGAGTAGAAAGGGTGAATGATGATTCATTAGAGAAGTTGACATTGAACCATTATTACTCCTAATAGTCTAAACACCATTTTCCCGCTTATTAGTGTTGATGGGGGACAGGAGAAGTTTAGCAACCGCATGCTTCCTAAATTTACGAAACTCAGAACGAATAGTTTTAGTTGACACAAGGTTATCGAGCTGGTTGTTTAGATCCGCTGTCACTTTTGTTTACGGGATTCGACGATTTTTAGATACAAAACGTTTCGCTATTCAGGCAGCCCCACTCTGTGAGCTTTATGCCTGCCAGAGCTGCTTTCACCTTGGTTTTGGAATGTCAAGGTGATATTAGAGACTGTATCCCGCAAAACATTAAGCCAGCCCACAATTTTAGAGACTGAAGCTCTAGCCATCAGCGCGTCAACAATTTATCCACTTTGAATATCAGATAGGCCACATATTTTAACTTATTTAAAGATAGGTATCTGCAAAAGAGAAAAGCAATGGTTTATGTATGTATGTAGAGAAACGTTGTCGTCTGTTGGTATAGATACATCGATTAGAGAGCATTTTTTTTTCTTCGTGATCTCTGACAACTATATCCGGCCTATTAGCCTTAATTTCTCTGTGTGTATTGGCATATCCCATAGTATGGTTGCTTTCTCATTTTCTGTAACCTTTTTTGGCGTGTGCCTATATCATCTTTTTTCTGTTTTTATTCCATAGTGTTGGCATAACTTTCAGTGTATATAACTTTCAGTGTATATAGGTCCCAACTGAATATATTCTTTCTTAGCCAGGACTGGGCAGCCAGAGACAATATGGCTTATTGTTTCTACTCCATCTCCACATATTCTGCAGTTACTTGTTATGTTTCTTTTCATTATATGTTTTTGGTAATTTCTGGTGGGGAGGCTTCAGTCTCTGCTTTGTGTCCTGAGCTTCTCAGACATTGTTGAGATTTTGCTAGATGTATCATTAATTAGCTCATGAGGAGGAGGAGGCTCCACCTGTTTCCTTTCATTATTATCATCACTGATATCACTGATATTATTGTTTTTATGTGTAGTGGCAGCGGTAGTTGCAGCAACAACAACAGTAGCATAGGGTAGGGGGTAGTGGTAAGGGTTGTACTTGAGCCTCAAATTCCTGTGCTATCATGATAGTAGTAGTTGTAGTGTTAATGTAGTGTTAGTAGTATTTAGTATTAGCAGCTACATCATATTGTTATTTTCATTTTTATCATTATCATCATCACCACCACCGCCATTGTTTTAGGGAAATGTTGGGTAGCAGTTTGGTGAATAGATCATATTCTACAGGTTTATAAATAGATTCGGCAGATGGTGGGGAGGTCAGCCATAGAGACAAAGGACTCTTCGCACTTTTTAGGTCAACAGAGGTCAAATGTGTTTACTACTACCAGTGGATACTGGGAGCGCTGCCTTGAAAAGAAGCAATTCAACCCGTTCTATTTGTAATTACTGGTAGAAAAAAACCCATAATATATAAATATATATATTGGAAAAAATAATAAGGTACTACACACACACACACACACACACACACACACACACACACACACACACACACACACGCACACGCACACACACACACACACATACACACACACACACATATTCTGATATTCACGTCGTTGAATTTTTGAATTTCTGAATTCAATTGTGTTGTTGCAATAAAAGGTGTGTTTACGTATTTGGGTAATATATTAAAGTTTTTAAGTTCTTTTGAGATGTTCGTTTGTCTGTCCAGTTGGAGAATACAGTAGGACTTTTGTAATGAAAAGGATGTTTACATTTTCGAACATTCAGGGAGAGTCAGAAAAGAAAAGAAGTTGTAGATAGTAAAGATTTAAGATTAACTAAATATGGTCTTTTGTATGACCGTTCAGAGAGGAATAGTAGTGTTCTTAGAATAAAAACAAAGGAGGATGATGTTTACATTTTTGAATACTCAGGGAGAGAGGAAAGGATAAGTTGTCACACATTAGTTGTAGATATTGAAGGGTTTTTTTTTTTTTCTTTTTTTAAGCTGATTGTTTGTGTTCGAAAGCTGTAGGTATGTAAGTTTCCTAACTTATTTTATTTTGAGGGAGATTTAAAATATTCACTGGAAATTGTAGATATTCCAGTCTTTGGGAATAGTAGGAGGAAAAGATGTTCACTTTGTTAGATTTTTGAATTTCTGAATTTCTTTTTCTTTTTCTTTTGGATTTTTTTTTTCTTTTTCTTTTTTTTTCTCTTTTTTTAAAATTATTATTATCATTATTAAAACTAGATATTAACTTAACTGTATTATCAGAGTCGGAATTACTTTTACTTAAAGACAGGAAAATTATCATTAGAGTTAATTTCACAGTACACGTTATCGATTCCACTCTTGTTTATAGATTTTGAGTTGAAATAGTCCCTAAATCTCTGTATATTATGTGCTGCTAAAATCTCAGCTAAATTTCTAGTAGTTGAATACGAAAATTTTAGACTAAATATGTTTGTAGATAGATAGAGATAGATAGATAGATAGATAGATAGATAGATAGATAGATAGATAGATAGATGCATTCATGCATGCATGCATACATACATACATGCATACATACATACATGCACGTACACGTCAGCAATTAAAACTACAATGAGCTATTATAAGTATTGCATTTATAATTAATCGTCTATTTTGTGGAGAATTCGGCAGTGTACAAATGTGTTGTCCACTATTATTTTCCTATTTAGTTTTGCTTTGTTGAGAGCGCTGTTGTTTATTGCAATTGCTCCTTGTTGTAAATAAATTCATGTTCAGCTAGCGGGAGAGTATTACACTTTATTGTCAATATAGTAGATGAAGTTACTTAGTTTACAGCTTTCACATTTGTAATCGAATTAATAAACCACACTGATCACTAGTAGTTTATTTCTGGGATTACTTGCATGTGGTCTGTTATTGATAAGATACATTTTAATTTGTTTTTGTAATATATTGTGTTAGTTTTTGATATGGCGTAATGCATCTTGTTTTCTGTTTTATGAGGTGTTTATAATGGGTTAATCTTCTCTATTGTTGGCGTACATTTGATTCTTACTATACACTTTATGCGCAGCTACTGTAGTTTTAATAGGTGTATTGTCTGATGTAATTATCGCGTCGAATTTCTGACTGCATTGTTCCTTGACTTGGCTTATCAGTTTGTTAAAATACTCGTTGACTGATGTAATTACCGTATTTCTTTTATTGTTCTACGGTTTAGTTTATCATTTTGTTAAAATACTCGTTAATTAGGTTGTGTTTCATTCAGTGGATTTCACTGAGTAGTATCTCGATTGTGAAGGAAAGTCTCTAAAGATTTTATTAATGCCACTTTGTATCTTCCTTGACATTCACTGTCTTCATGTGAATTCAGGTAGTTATTTGTGTCTTTGGTGGTCACTATGTTTTTGTTATTTCTTTTGTAATTGTCTATGCCTCTGGTAATGGAGTTTTTGTATTGCAAAGATTTTATATAAATATACCGTTCTGGATGTTGATCCGTTTAGTTTCTTATTTCACTTTATGAGCGCTTGGTACTTATTTGTAAGCAAAGTGAACAAGCCATAAACTGAAATGTGTTTGTCCATCGCTCCTTTCAGTACAATGTCCATCCCAACATAATATAAAACATATGTCAACAACTTATAACTAAACAACCAATTAATCAGTTGATAGGTTTTCTGTTGCGATTTATTTGTAATAGTTAGGAATTGAAAGTGTGAATGTGCGCGTGCATGCGTGTGTATGTGTGTGTATGCACACATAAATACAAAGACATATGCATACATAAATACAAAGACATACACACACACATATATATCTACATAGACATACGTCCCCGTACATACACCCCTCTCCATATGTACGTATTGAAAAAGTAAAAAGAAAAAGTGCTGAGTGATCTTTATCATGGAAACCATAAAGACAATATGTACAATATTAACAAAACAGCTACCGGTTTCGGTCGCTTTAATACGATCTCTTCATGCTACAATGAAATAGAAATTAAATTAAATTAAAATTGAAGTAAATTAAAGTAAACTTTCACAATATCAGTTCTGGGAGTTCACATATCTTCTCTTATAAAGATCACATTGGTTGCATTTCGCTTCCTTCTCAATGTTACTAGCTGGCGGCGGTGGCCAGTTAATGAAAGTGGTAGCAAGTAGATTGTTGGTGATTGGAGGAGGGAGAGTAGTAGAGGTAACTATTGTTCCCAATACTTATAGCAGCCTTCCATCTAACTAGTAGTAACAGTATTGGCTTATAGCAGCTGTCAATCTATAACCTAGCAGTAGTCATCGTGATAGCTCAGTTGCAATATTGTTGGTGATGGTTGTTAGCTCCCTTTCCTCTGCCACAGAGATTTAGGTGTAGTTGGTATTTTGTTATGAAGGACATTTCTTTGTTGATGCAACGGCGTTGCGTCGTATCATCAGCAATTTTATAGATATGGAAAATCGTAAAGTTTTGTTGTTTCTTATCTGCACATGTGTCTATATGTTCACCGAGTCCTATTTGTTTGTATTCCTGTACTTTAATTTGTGATCTATGCAGGATTATGCGTTGACTTAGAGCGTTTCTTTTGCCTTTTGCTCTTTATAATAATATGTGTTTGCAGGATTTGCTTCATTCTGTGGTCCTTTTTCAGTAATGGAATATTATGTGATACGATGTTGTAGGTTTCATTGTTTTGGAAGTTGAGAGTAGTGATGTGTGGCAGATTTATTTCTTTGTTTTGTTTGTTTGAGTTCCTGGATATTGTATGCTTCAGTTCTTACGGTCTTATGGGTGTTTGTATCCGATACTATTGTACAAATCCTTTTGGCTAAGTAATAAGGGACATTCATTGTGGTATGTCTTGCACAGCATGAACTGAATGGAAGATATTGTTTGGAATCCATAGGCTTATAGTAAGTGTCTGTCTTTATTTGTTTGTTGACTTTTTTAAAAGGATGTCTAAAAATGGGAGTTGCTTATGGCTATATTCCATGGGAAATTGAATGTTTTCATTAGCTCCATTGTGGAGTGTTTCAAATTCCTTTAGTTTCTCTGTTCTTTCATTCCAGAGAATGAAACAACCGTCGAGGGAACTTTTCCAGTTTTCTTGTATGTTATGAATATTTTCTTGTATAATTATCCAGTCAGAATTTAATGGCTTCAATTCTTAAGTCGTGAGGGTTGTTTGAATAGAAATTCACTACATCGAAAAATATTCTCAGATTTTCGTTGACTATTTTCAATAGATGATTGAGCATATCTAAGTCATGTCTTATGAAGCTTCTGAAGTGTTTGAGAAATGGTTTAAGCAGGATATCTAAAACAACATTGCTCAGGCGGTGGGTTTCGCATGCAGGATCGGATATTATTGGTTTTAAATTCTGAAAATTTGGTGGAGGAACATTGCTGTATATGGCAGTGGCTTGTTTCCGAAATTTTGGTTACCGAATTTGGTAATGTAATCGTGTTCCTTGTTGGTGAGACGTTTTTAATATTAGTTCATTAATATTCTAAGGTTTCTCATTATTTTTGTTGCCTAGTTTTGGGCTTTTTCATAGAATGCATTGTCTCCTAATATGGATAACACAGGATTTCTGTAATATTTTGCGTTTCCTTTATCGGCCTCTTTAATTATTATTTCTTTATCATCTTTAAACTTAGGTCGTCCCATTCACTCTTCCTGAAGTTTGGTTTGTCTTTATGTGTGTGTTAATGTGAATAATTCAAAATATATTCACACAAATTATCATGGGTTTCGTTTTTATCTCTTGGTGGATTGTAGCCGTTGTTGTTTCTTACTATCGACTCGTCATCGTAGTTGTTGTCGTTCAATTCTTCGGTGAATTTCAATCTTCTACAGAATTCAGAAACGTCTCACATTTCGTTATAGTTGTGTTGTTGAGGACTTGGTGTAAATTCGAGTCCTTTAGAGAGTATACTAACTTGTGTTGTTAATTCATTGTTAGAAAAATTAATGATTTTAATTATTTTTGACCTGTCTTGAATGTATGTTGCCACTAGGTATCTCTGTTCCTGTGGACAGTGTCTGGAAAACAGTCTGAAAAAGTAATCAAGTTTCTTGATAATGTTAATGTGTCTCCTGTTGCTGTAATTAATAGCATGAGTTTGTGGTAAAGTGTTGCTCGGTGATTCTCGGAATTTTATATTCCATTAATATCTGTGTGGTTGTGTGTGTGTGTGTGTGTGTGTGTGTGTGTGTGTGTGTGTGTGTGTGTGTGTGTGTGTGTGTGTGTGTGTGTGTCCACGCGTGCGCGCGTTGTCTGTGTTTATGTCTGTGTGTGTGTCTGTGTCTATGTCTGTATGTGTACAATAATTGGATATTCGCTTATAAAATGTTCTTACTATTACATAAAAAAATTATATGATCTTCAGATTATGTAATTTATGACGCAGCAACAAAGATAATTTTGCAACCGAGTCGTCAGTTTTATTCTGATCTTGGAAACA